>NC_057797.1:264659129-264668740 GCF_018294505.1 Triticum aestivum | reverse complement strand
AGGCGGTGCCGGCAGCGGGCGCGCGCGGCAGCTCCGGGCTCCTATGGCGGCCGGCCGCAAGGACGAAGACGACGGGTGCGGGCGGCTTGCGGGAGAGGAGGCGGCGGAGGGAGTTGGGCCCTGCGGGCCAGACGCGGGCCCCGTGGGCCTAACGCGGCGGGAGGCGGCGAAGTGGTCTCGGCGGCGGTGGCGAATCACGACGTGACACGTGGCGGCGGCGGGCTATCCGGACATGTCCGCCTCGCGCGGTTTCGTCCGGCGGCGGCGGGAGAGATGGATCTAGGGTTAGGGGTGGTAGAGACCCGGGATTTTTGAGGGGGGTGTATATATAGGCATAAGTGGAGCTAGGAGAGTCCAAAGGAGGTGCGGATTTCGGCCACGCGATCGTGATCGAACGCTCTAGGACATGGAGCAGAGGTTGGTGGGTTTTGGGCCAAATTAGAGGGGTGTTGGGCTGCAACACACACGAGGCCTTTTCGGTCCCTCGGTTAACCGTTGGAGTATCAAACGAAGTCCAAATGATACGAAACTTGACAGACGGTCTACCGGTAGTAAACCAAGGCCGCTTGGCAAGTCTCGGTCCAATCCAGAAATGTTTAATCCCCACACACGAAAGAAAGCTAGAATTGACCACCGGAGGAGAACGAAGCGCCGGAATGCAAAACGGACAACGGGGAAAATGCTCGAACGCATGAGACGAACACGTATGCAAATGCAATGCACATGATGACATGATATGAGATGCATGAAAACGAAAACAACACATGGAGACAAAGACCCGAACCCGAGAAAATAAATATAACTTAACACCGGAAACGGCAAGAGTTGGAGTACAAATAGGGAAAGTTACATCCGGGGTGTTACAACACTCCACCACTACGAAAAGATCTCGTCCCGAGATCTAGGACTGAAAGAACTCCGGGTACTCAGAACGGAGGTGATCCTCGCGTTCCCACGTAGCTTCACGGTCGGAATGGTGCGACCACTTGACTTTGAGAAATTTGATTGACTTGTTGCGAGTCTTGCGTTCAGTCTCTTCAAGAATAGCAAGTGGGTGCTCACGATAAGAGAGATCTTCTTGGAGCTCAATGTCCTCAAAGTTGACGGTGCGGTCAGGTGTCTTGAAGCACTTTCAAAGCTGAGAGACGTGGAACACATCATGAACATTTGCAAAGTTTGAAGGAAGATCGAGTTGATAGGCGAGGTCGCCTCTCTTGCTGAGAATCTTGAAAGGTCCCACGTATCTAGGGGCAAGCTTCCCTTTGATACCGAAGCGACGAGTACCTTTCATAGGAGAGACACGGAGGTAAACATGATCTCCGATCTTGAAAGCCAAATCACGGTGCTTACTATCATAGTAGCTCTTCTGGCGGGATTGGGCTGCTTTGAGGTTATCACGAATGACTTTGCACATTTCTCTGCTTCTGTGATTAAGTCATTACCCAGCAGCTGACGTTCACCGGTTTCAGACCAGTTGAGAGGGGTACGGCACTTCCTGCCATACAGAATTTCAAAAGGGGCCTTGCCCGAACTTGCTTGAAAACTGTTATTGTAGGAGAATTCGGCATAAGGAAGACAATCCTCCCACTTCATGCCGAAGGAGATCACACAAGCCCTGAGCATATCTTCAAGAATCTGGTTGACACGCTCGACATGACCGCTTGTTTGAGGATGGAAAGCATTGCTGAAGCGGATGTTAGTGCCCATAGCCTTCTGGAAAGAATCCCAAAACTTGGAGGTAAAGATGCTGCCACGGTCTGAAGATATCACTTGAGGAATACCGTGCAGAGAGACAATGCGAGAGGTATAGAGTTCCACCAATTGAACTACAGTGATCGACTCTTTGATAGGCAGAAAGTGAGCCCCTTTGGTGAGTTTATCGATGACAACAAATATAGCATCATTGCCACGCTTGTACTTTGGAAACTCAATCACGAAGTCCATCTCAATGTGGTCAAACTTCCATTCTGGAATGGCAAGAGGTTGGAGGAGACCTGCTGGCCTTTGGTGTTCTGCCTTCACTCTTCTGCAGACATCACATTCATTCACGAATTGAGCGATCTCGCGCTTCATTCGAGTCCACCAATAAGCTTGCTTAAGGTCCTGATACATCTTCGTGCTCCCAGGGTGGATGGAGAGGAGAGAATTGTGAGCCTCGTTCATGATCACTTTACGAAGTTCACCTTTGGGCACAACAATACGATCCCCGAAGAAGAGAGTGTCCTTGTCATCAAGGCAGTAGCACTTGTACTTGGACTGACTCTTGGCAATCCCAATCTTCACCTTTTTCACCATAGCATCAAGAAGCTGGGCTTGGCGAATCTGGTCTTCTAAGGTAGGAGAGACTTGAAGGTTGGCAAGGAACCTTGAGGAACAACTTGCAGATTAAGTTTGCGGAAAGCTTCACAAAGCTCGGGTTGATAAGGCTTGAGAATCAGACTGTTGCAGTAGGCCTTTCTGCTCAAAGCATCAGCAATCACATTGGCCTTTCCTGGAGTATACTTGATACTCGGATTATACTCTTGAATCATTTCGACCCATCGAGTTTGCCTTAGGTTGAGATTAGGCTGACTGAAGATGTACTTGAGACTCTTGTGATCAGTGAAAATGTCCACTTTTCTTCCCAATAGAAGATGTCTCCAAGTCAAAAGAGCATGCACAACTGCCGCCAACTCGAGATCATGAGTGGGGTAGTTCTTCTCATTAAGCTTCAACTGGCGAGATGTATAAGCAACAACTTTCTTCTCTTGCATCAATACTGCGCCAAGACCTTCGAGAGAGGCATCACAAAAGACCTCGTACAGCTTGGATTCATCAGGCGGAGTCAAAACTAGAGCAGTGATCAACTTCTCTTTCAAAGTTTTGAAAGCAATATCACACTCCGGAGACCAAACGTACTTGACGTGCTTCTGAAGAAGATTTGAGAGAGGCTTCGCGATCTTAGAAAAGTTTTCAACGAATCTTCGGCAATAGCTTGCGAGACCGAGAAAACTGCAGAGTTGCTTCATGTTCTGAGGAGGTTCCCAATTCACAATTGCAGACACCTTCTCAGGATTCACAACAATGCCCTTGGCAGAGATGATATGACCAAGATAAAGAACCTCATCGAGCCAAAATTCACACTTGGAAAACTTGGCATAGAACTGATGTTCCCTGAGCTTATCAAGAACCAAACGCAAGTGCTTGGCATGATCTTCCTTGTTCTTCGAGAAAACCAGAATGTTGTCGAGATACACCAAAACGAAGTCATTGGTGTAGGCGTTGAAGTTGAAATTCATCATGCGAGAGAACGTCGGAGAAGCGTTGGCGAGGCCAAAAGACATGACAGTGTATTCATATGAACCAAAGCTTGTTCTGAATGCTATCTTGGGAATGTCTTCTTCACGAATGCGAATCTGGTGATAACCCATACGGAGATCAAGCTTGGAGAATACTTGGGCACCTTTGAGTTGTTTGAACAGCTCATTGATGTTGGGAAGTGGGTATTTGTTCTTGATGGTCTTCTTGTTCACTGGACAGTAATCAACACAAAGTCGGTCCGTTCCATCCTTCTTCTTCACAAAAAGAACACCAAAACCCCACGGAGAAGAACTAGGCCGGATGAGACCCATTCTTTCTTGCTCATCAAGTTGCTTCTTCAGCTCTTTCAACTCTTCAGGTCCGAGCTTGTAAGGACGTTTGCACACAGGTTCCGTGCCAGGCTCAAGTTCAATAATGAATTCCACTGGCCGGTGCGGAGGCATTCCTGGGAGCTCTTCTGGAAAGACGTCTTGATATTTGCAAACGATTGGAATTTGCGAGATGGCATTCAATTCACCCTTCTCATTGAGAGAAAACAGACGGATGGTATTATCCCGAGCGGCAAAGACAATTACATCCTCAGACGAATGAGTCAATTGAATCTACCTGGCTGCACAATCAAGCTGAGCCTTGTGCTTAGAAAGCCAATCCATCCCAAGAATAAGATCAATATCCGAGTCACTGAGAATCGTTGGAGAAAATAGGAACTTGTAGTCACACAAAGTGATAGAAACATCCGGAACTATGGAGTTAGCCTGCATGCGCTTACCGGGAGAGACAACTGCTAAAGGACTAGGCAAAATTTGCAAAGGCAAACCATGCTTAGATGAAAACGGTCTCGAGATGAAACAATGCGATGCACCCGTGTCAAAAAGAACTTTTGCAGGAATATCATTAACAGGAAGGTTACCCATGATCACATCTGACGAGTCCTCTGCCTGAGCTGCATTCATCAAGTTGACCTTGGCGGACTTGGGGTTATGCTTGACCACAGCTGTACTTGCCGATCTGACAGGAGGAGGAGGAGGAAGACGCCTCTGGTTGAAACACTTGTTGGCATAGTGACCCTTCTGTTGGCACTTGTTGCACGTGACCTCTGAAAGCGGATGGTGATACGGAGCACTCGATCTTGGAGCTTGAGACGAAGTCTTATTCTAAAAGCCAGGGTTGGGTGGGTGGGAAGAACCACTGCCACCTTTACTCTTCTGCTGATACGGCTGACGGAACGGAGGAGGAGGAAGCCAAAACTTCTGCTGCTTGGCCACTTTAGTAGAGGAAGAAGGAGTAACATCTCTGACTCGCTTCCTGGAAGCATCACACCTCAACTGAGCAGCCTCTTGCTTCAGTGCCATGTTGTAGAACTCATCGTACCTCAAGGGCTCGAAGAGGACAAGAGCGAGCTGAATATCTTCTCTGAGACCACCCCTGAACTGATATATCATGCTCTTCTCATCAGGCACGTCCTGCTTGGCAAAGCAGGCAAGCTTCTGGAACAACTTGTTGTAGTCATAGACAGACAAAGAGCCTTGCTTCAGATTGCGGAATTCCTCACGCTTGCTTTCAGCCACGCTCTGCGGAATATGATGAGCTCGGAAATCTCGACGGAAATCATCCCAAGTGATAACACGTCCACCCCTGGAATCCTTGTACTGTTGGAACCATTCTGCAGCTTGATCTTTGAGTTGGAAGGAAGCGAACTTGACAAAGTCCTCAGGCCTGACGTTACTGCACTTGAAATGCTTACACAGATCCACAAGCTAATCGTCAGCATCGGTTGCCTCAACACAATTGCTGAAAGTCTTTGGCCCGTTAGCAAGGAACTGGTTGAGTGTAGCAAAGTGACTCTGATTGCTGCCTTGATTCCCTTGACTGCCTTGATTGCGCTCTTGAAGAATTTGCATGATCAGCTAAGTGTTTGCATTGGTTGCGGCCATCACAGCTTGCCATGCCTCTGGAGGAGGTGGAGGCGGTGGCGGATCAGGATTCGGAGTCGTGCACGTTGGAGGAGCCATCCTGAAGAGGTTGACCACCATTAGCACATTGATATACAAATATTGAAGCTGAATCCAACGGAATGAAAATTGCAACATAAAGTCTTCACATCCGAACAAAATGAACGAATGCATTTCTCTTGAAGTGGTCACATATCCCTAAATTGCGAAGCCACGAAGAATGAAGGTAGAAGAATTAAATCAACAAGGTACGGATCAAGAACGAATAATCGGTAAGAAATCCCAATCTCAAACCAATATCCGTGGAAGAAGAACTAGAGCTACGAGAATTCCCACCTATGAAACTCCCGAACTTTTCCAATTATGCAATCAGGTGTTGGGGATACAGGGGAAGCATAATATCTCACCCAAACTAGCAAATCCTACATCCAGCTGTACCCATCCTTCAACACATAACCAAGAAACCTTCGGAAACCATCTACCTCAACCTTTGAAAAGCATCCGTTATACAAGTTATGGCGATACTCCCGAACTCCCGCCCCAGTACTGGGTGGCGTCGAGGTTATCTCACCAACGAACTGCATAAAAGAGATTTTCGATGTCGGCGAACATATCTCAAGTATTCCAGAATTGCAACGATAAAATTATGATGACAACACCTCAGAGCTCAACTCCCCGGGACACTTCCACTAAACCCCTGACAGGAGGCACCAAGACAATGTTCTCATCATAAGCCATCGGAATGATTCCAAGATACTCGCGTGATCCTAAAATTTTTTTTAGTGAAATTTGAGAAGAGAAGAGTCAAAACTCTACGTCAGGATGCCTTACCAGAGCGATGAGGAGACTGGGAAGTAAAAAGAATTCCTAAGCTCTCCGATATATAATTCCTAAGTGACTCAAAACATTTTTCTAAACACAACTCGGCTGCTAAAAACGATCAAGCAATGGGGCTCCTAAGGTCGGGGAAGGCTCTGATACCAACTTGAAACGCCCTCGATACGGCTATAGCTCCCACGTGTCGAGGCACGACTTAGAGGCATAACCGCATTGAAAGCAATGTCGCAAGTCAGGCAATCATTACAACATCCCATGTATAAATAATAATAAAGGGGAGAACATAGTTGGCTTACACTCGCCACGTCACATCAAAGTACATAAATAACATCCATCATACAAACACTCATGGCCCGACTACGGCGCCAAAATGGAAAAGAACCCAACATGCGACAAGGCCCTGAATCAAACCCCAACTAGGCACCACTACTGATCATCGGGAAAGGAAACATAATAACGCTGAGAGTCCTCGTCGAACTCCCACTTGAGCTCGTACTCGTCACCTGGAGCGGAATCACCTGGACCTGCAACTGGAGTTATAGTAATCTGTGAGCCACAGGGACTCAGCAATCTCGCACCCTCGTGATCAAGACTATTTAAGCTTATAGGAATGGTAAGGCAAATATATGTGGAGCTGCAGCAAGCGACTAGCATATATGGTGGCTAACTTATACGCAAAAGAGAGCGAGAAGAGGAGGCAAAGCGCGAGCAAGAATCTAGAAGAACAACCTGCGCAAGCATAACTCCAACACTGTGTCCACTTCCCGGACTCCGCCGGAAAGGGGCCATCACGGTAACACACAGGTTGATTCATTTTAAGTAATTAAGGTTCAACTTATCTACAACCGGACATTAACAAATTCCCAAATGCCCATAACCGCGGGAACGGCTTTCGAAAGTTCAATCCCTGCAGGGGAGTCCCAACTTAGCCCATGACAAGCTCTCACGGTCAACGAAGGAATAGACCTCCTCCCAAGACGTTCCGATCAGACTCGGTATCTCGGTAACTCAAGACTCTTCGACAGGTTAAAACAAGACCAGCAACACCGCCCGAATGTGCCGACAAATCCCGATAGGAGCTGCACATATCTCTTTCTTAGGGCACACTCAGATTGTCTTAAGTACGGGTAGGCCAGCCCAGAGTTGCCCCTGGTGGCCACCGGCAGCTGACAGGTGGACCAACACTCAGAGGAGCACTGGCCCGGGGGGGTAAAATAAGATGACCCTTGAGTCTGCAGAACCCAAGGGAAAGAAAAAGGCTAGGTGGCAAATGGTAAAACCAAGGTTGGGCATTGCTAGACAAGCTTTAATCAAGGCGAAATATCAAGGGGTTCCCATTATAACCCAACCGCGTAAGGAACGCAAAATCCGGGAACATAACACCGATATGACGGAAACTAGGGCGGCAAGAGTGGAACAAAACACTAGGCGAGAGGCCGAGCCTTCCACCCTTTACCAAGTATATAGATACATTGAGATAACATGGCATATAATGATATCCCAACAAGTAAATAAAATGATGTTCCAACAAGGAACGGCCTCCAATCTTCACCTGCAACTAGCAACGCTATAAGAGGGGCTGAGCAAAGCGGTAACATAGTCAATCAACGGTTTGCTAGGACAAGGTGGGTTGGAGGTCTGACATGGCAATTGGGAGGCTGACAAGCAAAAGGTAGGCATCGTAGCATTGGCATAGCAAGAGCGAGCAAACTAGCATAGCAAATAGAGTAGTGATTTCGAGGGTATGATCATCTTGCCTGCACAGTTGTCAGAGTTGACTGGATCCTCACAAGCAAACTCAACGGGCTCCTTGGTAGCGAACTCGTCTCCCAGCTCTAACCAAACAAGACAAACAAGCAACAAGGATACAATCAACCACGTGCAAGACCAAGCAATATGATGAAATGATGACATGCTATGCGGAATGCGATGCGGGATGCAAAATGCAAGATATGACAGGAAAATGCATGAACCTGGCCTTAACTTGGAATTCCAAGGGTGCCATTGGAAAGATTAGATGAAAACGCTTGAAAACGATATAAAGAACGCCAGAATCGGAGTTACGGTTTGGAAATGGCAAGCGTTTTAAGATATGACACCGGTCTGCGATTTACAGCAAGTAGGCATCTAAATGCAACAAAATCAACATGCTACAGCCACCAAACATGACAACAAAATACATGGCAGGGATGCACACAAGATGCTTATCAAAATACTAGCACTGAGCCACGGGCAATTCATCCATTATGAGGTTCAAACAAGCATGGCAAAAACGCAAATGCAAAACAGATTCCGGACTTAGTGAAATTAACACTTGTCTGAAATTTCAGATCACGATGCTCTCTTCGGAGCAGCAAAACAACATGACACATGACCTGAACATGACAAGTAAGAACATGGCATGGAGCTACTCAACAAGCTTAACAAAAGACCCAAAGTGACCTGGGGCCAAAAGGGTCCACAAAATATATTAACGGGCACACGAACATAGCTAAAACACAATCAGTTTTCAGACTTAGTGAAAACTGAGACATGCTGAAATATAACTCACGAAGGCATGTAAACGAGCTCGATGCACTCACCATGGTGCAAGTCATGGCAAGGCAAGCATACACCCATAAAGAAGGCACAAAATTCTAGCTAGACATGGCAAGAACAATGGCATAGCATGCACAGATCAACTACAACAACGCCGGCAAAATCGCAAACGAGTTGACGATCTGCCCAGATTCACCATGAAGCAAAAGTAGAGCTCGATTGACTCAAGCTAGGGTGCTCCACAATTGCAAACAAAGACATGGATGGATAGAGCATAACATAATTAACAAAACTCCTTTACTGACCATCCGCAAAAGTGGCACGGATCACTAGGAAACAAGCTGCACATATGGCATCATGAACTAAAATAACCCAGACTTAGTGAAAACAACCAAGTCCCTGAAAACAGAATTACCGGGTGCCTCACTTTGCAAGCTTGCACAAGTCACCACACACATCCTAAAAATGCATGGGTTGCACCTTTGGAAAGAAGACAAAATGCTTAACAAAACATATGAAGGACTCACACGCATAGCATGCACACAATGATCATGGCAAAAATGACAAAAGTCTAAGATGAACTAGCAGATCTGACAATTAACTCACGAAGCCTCCTTATAACAGAATTTTGGGCACCAAGATGAACTCAAATAAAAATGATGCAATGGAATGAAATCATGCACTCCTCGAGGCGAAGATTTCGATATATTATATGCCCAAATCGGAGCTACGGATGCAAAGTTACGCACGGTCAAATTAGGCATAAAAACTTAGGGGGAGAGGGAAAAGTCAACCGGCTAGGTTTTTTGGATCTAGATCTGGGCGACACTGTAGCAGGTACTGTTCATCCGAGCGCGAATTCCGAGGATGGCCGGCCTTGGAGCTTGCCGGACTTGCCGCCAGAGTGGAGAGAAGAGGGGCCGGGCGGCGTGGAAGCCGAGGCGGCGTCGGTGGTCGGCGGCGGGCACCGGGCGGCGGAGGCGG
>NC_057797.1:264502128-264658604 GCF_018294505.1 Triticum aestivum | reverse complement strand
GGGCGTGGGCGGCTTGCAGGAGAGGAGGCGGCGGAGGGAGTTGGGCCCCGCGGGCCAGACGCGGGCCCCGCGGGCCTAACGCGGCGGGAGGCGGCGAAGTGGTCTCGGCGGCAGCGGCGAATCACGACGTGACACGTGGCGGCGGCGGGCTATCCGGACATGTCCGCCTCGCGCGGTTTCGTCCGGCGGCGGTGGGAGAGATGGATCTAGGGTTAGGGGTGGTAGAGACCCGGGATTTTTGAGGGGGGGGTGTATATATAGGCATAAGTGGAGCTAGGAGAGTCCAAATGAGGTGCGGTTTTCGGCCACGTGATCGTGATCGAACGCTCTAGGACATGAAGCAGTGTTTGGTGGGTTTTGGGCCAAATTAGAGGGGTGTTGGGCTGGAACACACACGAGGCCTTTTCGGTCCCTCGGTTAACCGATGGAGTATCAAACAAAGGCCAAATGATACGAAACTTGACAGGCGGTCTACCGGTAGTAAACCAAGGCCGCTTGGCAAGTCTCGGTCCAATCTGGAAATGTTTAATCCCCACACACGAAAGAAAGCTAGAATTGACCACCGGAGGAGAACGAAGCGCCGGAATGCAAAACGGACAACGGGGAAAATGCTCGAACGCATGAGACGAACACGTATGCAAATGCAATGCACATGATGACATGATATGAGATGCATGAAAACGAAAACAACACACGGAGACAAAGACCCGAACCCGAGAAAATAAATATAACTTAATGCCGGAAACGGCAAGAGTTGGAGTACAAATATGGAAAGTTACATCCGGGGTGTTACACTTTGGTTGTGCTCTCGGATTTGACTAGTTGTGCTAACTTAAAATTTTATTGTGTAGAATGGATGCAAGTTCTGGTATTGGGAAGAAGAGTACATCAATATATTGATAGAGCACAATTTAGTATATGTTCGTGCACTTTTAGCTAGCATACGGGCTAGAGATGAGACTAGTGCACTTGTTGATAAAATAGAGGCTAGACATGAGACTAGATGGGAGGGACCAACGTATACTTCTTTACACTCGAAGAAGAAAGAAGCACACAAGATCGAGCCTCCGCGGATCAACAATGAATGCATTGAGAAGGCACTAATCCAACTTACAGGAGTAGTTATGGAAGTTGGATATCTTCTAAAATGTATTCTTTCGGTTCTTGGATTCTTTGGTCTTACTTTTATAGTCAAAATTTGGTGATGTATTTCCATGTAGCAAAAATCAATGATGAAAAAAGATATGTGTTTGAAAATAAAAATGTACGCGGAAGGGATGCGGCCGGGATGCGACCGCGCATTGGGCGCACGGCCACCGCATCCAAGAAATGGCCCGGACACGACTCCATTACCCTACCCAAACACACAAAATCCGGGCAATACGGACGTCCGTTTGGGGTCGTGCGCTAGAGTTGGCCTTACAAGCGGGACGGCAGTTGAGGAAACCGACTATCGACAAACCCCCACCTCGCCCACCGCGCGATGGCTTAGTTAGAGAAACGGGGAGGTTGAAGAGATAGTCGTAGCATGGACTCCAAGAAATATGGTGTCAGATGGAAGTCATGCTGGTGCCGTGTGTCGTACTCCTGGACATGAATGCTTGTTCTAGCCCATGCCACCCTACTATATATATCGAGGATTCAAGGTGTTGGTTACGCATAGCGAACACATAAACATATGGCCCACCTCACACTCACTAGTAGAAACACGGCTATTTGTCCCGGTTTGTAAGGGCCTTTTGTCCCGGTTTGGGAACCGGGACTAAAAGGTCGTTACTAATGCCCTCGGCCTTTAGTCCCGGTTCTTACACGAACCAGGACAGATTGGCCTCCATGTGGTCGGTGCGGCGAGCCTAGGCAGGAGGCCCTTTTCCCCCGGTTGGTGGCACCAACCAGGACCAATAGGCATCCACGCGTCAGATGTTCAGGGGCTAGGGTTTTTGTTTTTTTCTGAAGGGGGGGGGGGGTTGGGGGTTTTGTGTGGTTAATTAAGGTGATTCATATATTGTGTTAGATAGCTAATTAATTAATAGAGAGAAGTGTCCTCTCTTATCTCCGTGCATGGTCGACGGTACGTACTATACGTATAGAGAGCACTCGACACGCTAGCTAGTAAGCAAAAATGAAGGAAACAGAAGATCGTCATGAACATATGCATACAAAGAGAAGTGATATCGACCTCTCCTTGTCCGAGAGATTGGTCGAACAACAAGTTTTCGTATATCTATCCGACGCTACTGGCTACATATATACAATATAAGATCTCTTACAATATAATCCCCTAATTATATATGAACACAGGGTCCACATAGTATTCTCCATCTTTATTGATCACGTGGTCAAGAAAGAATGCCGCCAATTCCTCTTGAATTCCTCGCATGCGATCTAGTGCTAGGAGTTCATCCCGCATACGAAACATCTAATTTGAAGAACATGGTCAATACATATATATGAATGATTGAAACACAACACAAAAGATGGTAAATAATGTTAAATTCTGAATATTATTGCTTACGCACTTCATATTGTTTTTTAGTGTAGCCCCGCTCAGAGGTCGTGTGGCGGATGGACTCGCAAACATAGTATCCACAGTAATTATTCCCGGCTTCCTACCACAACCACTTTACAAGAAATAGAGGTCAATCAAACTGATAAGAAAGCATGCTAAAATGGTATTGATGAAACTAGCACTTGAATCACTAGGAGATGCGCGGAACATGCTAGTAGTACTTACTTTGGGGTGTTTAAATTCCAGCTTCTTCGGCAGTCCCGGATCTTTTGAGGTGAATTTTTTCCAAACCCTGCAAGACAAAGAAAACAATTACTTGATATCAGGAAGTGAACAAAGTTGCTGATATGGTGCGATAATGATCGATTTAACTTCTCAAGAATTTCAGTCATGTCCGCATACTCCTTGGGATCTTTTTGTCTCGAGTCTAAGACGGTTACTAGTCCCTGCTCGAGCTTAATCTCTAGGAGAATATAGTGGAACCTGAGCACGCATGCATAACTCATCAATTAGATTACTATAACCTCGACTAATAAGGGAAACTAAATATGCACAAGAAAGTAACACTCACTTGAAGTTGTAAGGAAGGAGTATCATAGCTTCGTTTTGATTTAATACCAACGATCGTAGCAAGTTGGCCTTGTTTTTTTTTCTTAAATTCAATCGAAAATGCATCTATGATATTTGTGTTAATGAACCCAATATCACCGATTTTTCTTTTCTTCAATTCAGTGATCTTCAATCTACATAATATAGTGAGGATAATTATAAATACATGCAATGAAGGAGCTGACCTATATATAGAGACTTAATGACAAAAGTAGTACTTACAGACAGTAGCAAGTGACCGTTAATTTACTGAGGGCCCTCTGATTGAAAAACTGGAAGAACTCCTCAAATGGAACGTCAACAGATCAGTTCCAACGAGGTCATGCTCCTCTTTAACTCTCAGCGTCAAAGTATTTCTGCCCCCAAACCCTCTGCAGGTTTCATGTACTGATCATGGAATCTTCGCATCATCGTTGTTAGAGACCTTTCATCTTCGACAAGAGGCTTCCCGTACTCGTATCTGTGTTCTTCCACCTCCAAGAATTCATAATGTACATCATCAGGCAGGTAATCATCAAGATTGTTGTAACCGGGCACCATCCTCGAATTGTTAGCAATGATATCGCTAGACACCTTGAGCGGGGGGAACGATTGGTTTGCTTATTCGCCTAGTTGGGCAATTTTTTCCCATCTCGTCGTTCTGTTAACCTTTGATCACTGACAGTACTTCCCGACCGCTCCGCTTCGATCAATGACCTTTCAATAATGCGCTCATAGTTGCCTTTCGGTGGAGACATTGGTGGTTTCTTTAGAGCTTCCGGAGTGCGCTTCGCTTTCACCGGATCTACCTTCTCCTCCAGAGGTGGATGTTTCTTTTCTTTCACCCATTCAAAGAAGTTCCTCACTGCTTCGATAAATGACCTTTCAATAATGCGCTCATAGTTGCCTTTCGGTGGAGACTTTGGTGGTTTCTTCAGAGCTTCCAGAGTGCGCTTCACTTTCACCGGATCTACCTTCTCCTCCAGAGGTGGATGTTTCTTTTCTTTCACCCATTCAAAGAAGTTCCTCACTTTGTGTCGCATGATCTTCTCGTTTTCCTCCGGGGTCATCTCGTATGGTAACTTCT
Organism: Triticum aestivum; assembly: GCF_018294505.1. NCBI lineage: Eukaryota > Viridiplantae > Streptophyta > Magnoliopsida > Poales > Poaceae > Triticum > Triticum aestivum. The sequence goes on along the minus strand of NC_057797.1, from coordinate 264,654,420 downwards.
CTGGAGTCTTTTGAGAAGGACCGAATCTGTATTGCCTCCTGCCTCCAGATGTACTGCTAGACGCTGAAGCAGATGGAGCGGCTGCGGCTGTCTTCTTTCCTTGCTTACGAGTAGGAGGACTATGATGCACCGGAGCAGCCGGGGCGGCGACAGGTCTCTTCCGCCCTTGCTGGCGAGGCGGAGGAGGAGGCTGGTGGCTGCTCGGGCGCGTCGGCGCAGGCGGAGAAGGAGGCGGAGTGCCGCCACGCGCCAGAGAAGGAGGCTGAGTGCCATGATCACTCACCAGAGGAGGAGGCAGTGGAGGAGGCGGAGTGCCCTGACTCGCCGGAGGAGGAGGAGGAGGAGGCGGAGGCGTCTAGTTCGGATGGTTGATGAGCTCCTTCCGCCATAGGCATGGAGTCTTCAGACAAGAACCCATTCGAGTCTCCCCGACACCCGTAGGGTGGTCAAGCTGGAGGTCCTCAAATCCTTCTGTGATTTCATCCACCATCACCCTAGCATATCCTTCTGGAATCGGCTGGTAGTGAAAAGTTGTGCCATGTTCAGGAGGTGCAACAGAGCCAACAACCGCCTTGACTTTAAATTCCATCCACTGCGTCATAAGGTGGCAATTCTGAGACTCTATGATAGCATCCACGGGGTAGCTAGCAGGAGCCGTGAAGACAGGCTCCTGAAGCAGCTCCGTGGAAGCCACGCTGCTTCTCCGCTGAGATGGCGGGGTAGCTTCGGGTGTAGCAGCTTCGGCAGGTCGCGTGCTGCGGGCCTCGTCTCATTCCTCTAGCGCTTGTACCCTTGCGTGCGGGGCCTATAGTTGGGTCAACTCCTTTTTCTTCTTCCTCTATCGGCGTTTGTAATCACCTGCGTCGGGAAATCCAGCCTTACATGAAAGGGAGCCTGGCGTGCCTCGTGTCCGTCCGGGGTGCTCAGGATTCCCGAGGGCCTCTTTGAGCTCGTCGGTCTCTCTATCCGGAACGAACGTCCCTTGTTGTGCCTTTTCGATATACTCCTGAAGCTTCTCGATGGGTGTGTTCAGCTGCTCGTTGGTCCAAACGCACTTCCCTGTTACAGGGTCCAATTTTCCCCCAACCCCGAAGACCCAAGTCCTGCAACGGTCTGGCCAGCGTCGCACCTCTGGTTCGACCCCTTTATCAATGAGGTCATTCTTAGCCTTGTCCCACAACGGCCGGGATTTCAGGTAGCCACCTGACCCCGTGCGATGGTGAAGCTTCTACTTTGCAACATTTTTCTTGTTTGTTGCTGACATCTTCGCTGCTCTCTCAGATTTCTTTTTGGTGAAAAATGTGGGCCACTGATCTTTGATCTTCTCAAATTGGCCGATGAATTCTGGAGTCTTGTCTTGGTCGACAAAAGATGATTTCAGGTCATTCTTCCACCTCCTGAATATTTAAGCCATCTTCTTAAGAGCATAAGCCTTGATCATTGGCTTTTTGACTGGATTCTCCGAATCCTCCTCTGGCGGGAAGGTGAAATTTTCCTGCAGCACGGTCCAAAGATCAGCTTTCTGCCTATCGCTGACATAAGACACCTGAAAGTCTTTATCCTTAGGCTTCAACCATTGCTCGATGCTGATCAGGATCATGTTGAGAAGATAAAAAATGGGACGTAATCCACATATGCTGCCTGGATATTTGTTGCTCTAGGCAACCATACCTCCCTCACCACTCTATGCATCCGTGTAGGTACATCATACTAGTGTGCCCACTGTCCGAATGGGTCTCCCATGCTCTTATTGCCACTTTTTTCTGTTAGTATAACGCCAGCGGTGAAGTCAAGCAATGCTACTGCTAAAGTGAAGCCACATTTAACTAATGCCGTACTCAGTCTAATGCCACCGATAAATTTAAGCAATGCCATTTAATGTCACTGGATTATTTTAGGGTTAGCTGTTGATTGTGGATGTATTAAATACTTTGCAGCTAAGGCATTCTAATGCTATTGCAGAGCCAGTATACCAACGATGAAACTTGTTACTACCTTCAGATTTTTGCATTGTTAATGCTTATAGATTACATACCTGACTTTCATGGGATAAGTCAATTTTTTTTGTGCAGTGTCACCAAAATGCCAAGGCGCTGATGCCATTTTATTTTTGTTAAACTGCACACAAAATTACGAAGACAAGAGGAAAGGTCAAGAGTGGGCACCTCCTCCTCTGGCTGTTCTCTTGATTCGTTTAATCAAGTTTTTATGTTGGATCGATTATCAAGATTCGGATAACAATTTTCATGTCCCCCCGAGTTCGAAATGATATTTACCTTGAAGGTACATGGTTTGCAATTTCTCTATACTATCATTAGTTAATAATGCTAGTTACCTTCACACTTTTGTATTTGGTTTTAATGTTGTTGCACAGCTATTATACCAATGCTGAAAATTGTTACCTTTACATTTTGTATTATTAATGCTTATAGAAATCTTCCAGTGCTAGCTTATGGAAATCTGTTCAGTAAAACCATTGTACTATACCCCGTAATAAAAATATATAAAGTGTGGCAAATGATGTTGCATTAGCGTATGGACATATATAAAGTGTGGCAAGCTTTCCCAGATATGTGCTCAAGAAAACTACTACCTATTTTTGTAAATACTAGACGTTTGGGTACTTTAAATTGAACTGCAAAAACATCTTATATTAAGGAAGAGAGGGTGTAGAGTTCACTCAAATTATCCACACCTTTGTTAAAATTAATGTTCATTATGTTATTGGAGGAGGTCTGTATGTTTGTCTGTAATGTCTGTCGATTACATACCTAACATCATGATGTAATGTTAAGTCATTTCTTTTTGTACAATGTCACTGAATTGTCAAGGCAGTGATGGCATTTTATTTTAGTTGAACTTCACAAAATATGCTCAAAAGAAGTGGAAAGGTCAGGAATGGTTCAGTTTTTAAGAAAATACTATGTATTCCTTCAAATAGGTGGTTAGAAACAGTCTTGCTACCTTTTTCCTTTTAAGAAATTGGAATGCTTATATTTGTGAGTCTATGCTTCAACAAGTGCCACTTTTATAGTAATCACACTTTCAATATCTATGCAAACAAAGATGCTCGATTTTAGTGGAACTGCACAAAAAGTCCAAATGGTTCAACATTAGGAGCATGTTTTCTTCCAAACATTTCCAATTGGTGGCACTATGAGCTGTTCATTATGAAGGTACATGGTTTGCTACTATCTTGCCACTCTTTTTGTACTGTCATTAGATAGTAATATTAGTGGTTTGCAATATGAATTTATTGGTAGGGTGGACCTACATTGGAGGTGCATGACATGATTCAATGGTTGGATGCTCAATTTCGGTTGTATCGATTTCAGCTCTTGCATCACTGCAAACATGGATATCCTTGGTCTGATGAAGAATAGGCACTATTTTTCTGCTCTGTACCAGCAAATCAATTCAGCACAAAATTAACCAAGGAAAAACATGACAGTATGTGACACCCCGAGACCGACGCTCTCGAAGCCTTCCTTGTTCCTCTTTGTCTTCGTGTGCTTTATTTTTGTTGTTGTTGTTGCATATCATCATGTCATAATGCATATCGCATCGCATGTTTACAAAAACTTGCATCCCCTTGTAGTTTCCACGTCCCCCCTTGCTTTTGTTTACCATTCCGAGACCAACCTTGTTCTTTGTTTTCCCTCTTGCCTAAACCGGAGTCTCTTTGCACTGTGCATCGACCCCTCGCCCGTGTCCGAAACTTCCCCGAACCCGAACCGACTATCATTACCGTTGGGTCTGGATCATCCCCAAACATCTATAAAACATCTCTATTTTCTTAATTGGACTTCCTAACCTATGTTTTCTCAGCCGTTCGAATATGATCATAGGGACGTGATATCCCCTAACCTAAATTCATCTGAAATAAATATCAGTCTAACCCTAGATCCTAGGGTCTTGTCCCATCCACCTGTCGCTGCCACCACCTACCTTTCTTCCTCGGGATCAACCACAACCACCTTCCTTCCTTGTTTTCAGATCCAGCCAACCCACCGCAGTCTCGCACCCAGCCTCATCCTCCCCGATCCAAAAATCCAACCAATCCCGTGGATGCCCAAGCCACCGCACCTTATCTCCATTGACGCATCCATGTGCCGCCAGATGTCGTGCCCCTTCTCGCTGGAGCCCTTGAGGAGAGGAGCTCCTTGAAGCCGGCATCGTGCTGCTCCAACACCTAGCCTCGACAGGACTCACCTCTGTCGGTGACCAGCACCACCACCAGGCTGCCCTCTCTTGACCGTGGCCTCTGCCGTCCATGCCCATCGGAGAAGAAGCTCCCCGTGCCTAAGCACCTCCTAGAGCTCAATTTCATGCGCGCCCCATCTTCCTCGTTGACCAGGACCAGCCTCGTCCCTCTCTCTCCCTTCGTTATCCTCCTTCTGTCTCTCTCGCTCTCTCAAATTCTCTCTCTTGCCAGGTACAGGAGCAACAGGAGGTCGCTAGGCTGCCATGGCCATTGTTCCGTGCCGTCGAGCCTCGCCAAGTCCTCCCCCGCGCCTGGATCCGCACCCCTTCGTTCGCTGCGCCACCGCAGTTCCCCATCGTCATCGTCCTCCATGCCCCATCGCTGGCCTCTACTTGCTCTGCATCGAGCAGAGGAGCTTGAACCACCCGCCCACCCATTGATCGTGCCCCTCCTCGTCGTGCACTAGGCCCGCTTCGAGCGCCCTCGTGGGCTGCCTCCCACGCGAGGCCCATGCCTGCTACCTCTTCCACCCGCCGGGCCAAGGCCCAATGGGTGTGGCCACACCCCCAGAGCCCCTCCTCTTAATATTTTCCACCTATTGGGCCCGCGCATGTTTTTTTAGCGTATGTAAATTTGTCTAATTATCCAGAGAATGTCAGATTTGCAGAAAAACCCTATTCTTCATGCATATAATAACTTAACAACCGTGCATCATATGTAATTACTTTATATATGTAAAATGCTTAGAATTTTGTCTAGTTTCATAATTTCCAACTTTCATCCATGTTTAAAATGTTAAACTTTCTGTTTGCATTAATTTGCTCAAATTCCATGTTAAAGTGATTTATTTCGTAATTAAATAACCGAAGCTCCGAATTTAATAATACATATATGTAAATGGGGTGAAAAAATGCATTGATTAACATGGTCACATTACTTTGCATGTTTAACAACTCCAAAATTGTGTATAGGGCAGAACAGTACCAAATTCGACTATTGCATATGGGGATTTTCCAGAATTATTGTTTGTTGTTCCGGCCTCTTTTAATCTTGCCTAGATAGGTAGTTTTATTATGCCTCACCTCTTGCCATGTTAACCAACATTTAATTTTGTTGAGTATCTTAACGAGAGTGAACTAAATAATTGATGTGGTGCTTCTTCAATATGCAACTCGTTGCATATTGAGATCCACTTAACTTGTAGTATTGTTTGTTGCACTTTGCTTTGCCATAATTTTAAACCAGACATGCATCATACTTGTTTGTGCATCATGCCATGTTTATGCTTGTGTGTTTACCATGTTGCTTGATTCTTTCCGGTTTCCTTCTCTCATTAGCTTCAGTTTCGTTCCAGAGTTGTGAAGATTTGTTCGACTACGTCCGTTTGTCTTCTTCATGGACTCGTTCTTCTTCCTTGCGGGATCTCAGGCAAGATGATCATTACCCCCGATATCACTTCTATCTATGCTTGCTAACTATTTGTTCTATCGCAATGTCGCGCTACCTACCACTTGTTTATCATGCCTCCCATATTGCCATGTCAAGCCTCTAACCCACCTTCCTAGCAACTATTGTTTGGCTATGTCACCGCTTTTTCTCGGCCCCTCTTATAGTGTTGCTAGTTGTAGGTGCCTTGCAGGTTGTTCCATGTTGGAACATGAATATGTTGGGATATCACAATATCTATTATTAAATTAATGCATCTATATACTTGGCAAAGGGTGCAAGGCTTGGCCTTTTGCTCGGTGTTTTCTTCCACTGTCGACACCCTAGTTTCTATCATACCGGTGTTATGTTTCTTGATTTTGCATTCCTTACGCAGTTGGGGTTATGGGACCCCCTTGAAAGTTCGCTTTGGATTAAAACTCCTCCAGCAAGGCCCAACCTTGGTTTTAACATTCGCCTAATAACAACATAAAAATTTTCCTAGGGATTAATTAACCCGAGGATCATCTTTATTCAACCCCCCCCCCCCGGGCCAGTGCTCCTCTGAGTGTTGGTCCGAACCGGGCAGCCTGAGGGGCCACCTCAGAAAAACTGGAGGGTTGTTTTACTCATAGCTTGTCCCATCCGATGTGCCCTGAGAACAAGATATGTGCAGCTCCTATCAGGATTTGTCGGCGCATCGGGCGGTCTTTTTGGTCTTGTTTTGCCATTGTCGAAATGTCTTGTAACTGGGATTGCGAGAGTGATCGGGTCTTTCCGGGAGAAGGAATATCCTTCATTCATCATGAGAGCTTGTAATGGGCTAAGTTGGGACACCACTGCAGGGTATAAACTTTCAAGAGCCGTGCCCGCGGTTATGTGGCAGATGGGAATTTGTTAATATCCGATTGTAGAGAACTTGACACTTGACTTAATTAAAATGCGTCAACTGTGTGTGTAGACATGATGGTCTCTTTTCGGCGGAGTGCGGGAAGTGAACATGGTTTGGGTTATGTTTGAACGTAAGTTGCTCAGGATCACTTCTTGATCACTTCTAGCTTTACAACCGTTGCATAGCTTCTCATCTTACTCTTTTTCGTATGTCAGCCACCATATTTGCTTAGTGCTTGCTGCAACTCCACCTCATTACCTCATCCTACCCATAAGCTTAAATAGTCATGATCTCGCGGGTTTTGATATTGCTTAGTCCTCGTGACTAACAGATACTACAAAAATAGTTGCAGGTGCCGATGATACCATTGCATGTGATGCTACCGAACTCAAGTGGGAGTTCGACGGGGACCTTGGCTATTACGACGTGTCTTTTCCTGATGATCAGTAGTTGTGCCCAGTTGGGACGATCGGGGATCTAGCAGTTGGGTTTATCTTCTTTTCATTTGGATTTGTCCGTAGTCGGACTATGTGTGTACTATGAATGATGTATGAATTATTTGATCATTTTGTGACATGGCGATTGTAAGCCAACTATCTATTTATCCCTTTTTTGTTCATTACATTGGATTGTGTGAAGATGACCCTTCTAGCGACAAAACCAACATGTGGTTATGCCTCTAAGTCGTGCCTCCACACGTGGGAGATATAACCACATCTTCGGTGTTACAAGTTGGTAATCAGAGCCATCCCCGACTTAGGAGCCCCCTGCTTGATCAAATTGCTGACGTTGCTGAGTCTAGAACAAAGTTGTTTTGAGTCCTAGTATTATATATATATATATATATATATATTAGAGAGTATGATTCTTTTTACTCCTCAGTCCCCTTCGTCGCTCTGGTGCGGCCTCTTGACGTAGATGTTTTGACTTTCCTCTCCTCATTTTCACTAAAAAAATTAGGATCACGCGGGTATCTTGGGATCATTCTGGTATCCTTGTGATGAGAACACTATTCTTGGTGCCTCCTAACATTTAGGGGTTTAGGGAGTGTCCCGGGGAGTTGACCTCTGAGGTGTTGTCGTCACAATTTTTGTCATTGCAGTTCTGGAATACCTGAGTTCAGCGACATCGAAAATCTCTTTTATGCAGTTAGTGGTAAGATAACCTCGACGCCACCCAATACTTGGGAGGGAGTTCGGCAGTATTTACATAGCTCGTATAACGGATGCTTTTCTAAGGTTGAGGTACATGATTTCCGGAGTTTTCTTGCTTATGTGTTGACGGATGGATACAGTTGGAGCGTAGGGCTTGTTAGTTGTGTGATATATATTGTGCCTCCCTGTATCCCCAACACCGGATTGCATAACCAGAAAGTTTCGGGAGTTCTTAGGTGGGAATTCAAGTATCTCGTAGGATATCTTTCCAACAGACACATGATATGATATGGGGTCTATCATATGTTTGTTCCGGCTTATTCTGCAAGCCAAGTCTTTGTTTTGTTTTGAGTTGTGGTATTCGAGTTGCTTCAATGTCAAGTGTTGATTCCATTCCTTTCCTAAGTGGTGTTCTCATATTCCTATGTGAATACTAATCCTTCTTATTTATCGAGATTGTCATCCCAATTCTATTTGCAACCGCTACGCTTCTCTTCGAGATGATCCCATCATTCTCCCCATCCGCAAGATCAATTATAAGTTTTCTCAATGGTGTTTGTTCCATCCGTCCCAAGTTGCCTTTGTTTTCCCTGCCCTCCCACCCTTTTCTTTAAGGACTCGGATTTCTTAATCAAGTATCATTTTTATTGGTGGGAAGTCTCTCCATTCTTTTCCGTCAATGTTCTTATCCGGTGATTCTCAGGAAGATACTAAGGAAGCTTCAAGTTTATCATTCTTTGTTCTCTTTTATTCTCCGGTGGATTCAATTCGAACTTTTGGTGTTGATCATGCCATTTCCTCTTTTTCCCTAATGCTTTCTCATGCCGGTGCACCCCCTAATCATTCACCTCTCCCTATTCATTTGTTTCAGAGTGCTAAAGATATCTTAGAAGGCTCGTTTCTTCATTCAACATATGTGCGTTGTATTTTGTGTTTCTTATCTCATTCAAGCCATTTAATCCGACCAATGCAAACTTTATTTCAAGCATGTATTTCCAATGGTGTTTTCTTTTGAGTGGGCCCTAACCCATAAGTCTTTTCCCAGGATCTTACCCGACTCAAATTCTTTTCAAAGTTTGACATAAGAATGAATCATCATCAGCCAGATGACTTCTCCAAGATTGCTTTCAAATTCTTGCATCGTTGGTTCAACCTTTCTAATTTTCATTCTGGAGTGCCTCAACAATTCATGGTGGTGTTTCTCATCGGCATTCTCAACACAAAAGAACGAGGAAGAGATTTCCTCCAAATCTTATCCGTTATCTCAAAGATTCATGGTTCTAGCTTTATGCCATCCTCTCATAATTGTTTTTGATTGTGAGAATTCTTTTCGCCCATCCAGAGCAATTCAAAAGTCTTTTCAGTTCGAATTCTTCGGAGCCAATCATCTCAGAATATTTATTCGTTTTCACCTTTCAACTCGCGCTCAACAATTCTCCTAAATTGTTGTTTGTCCATTCATCTCCAAATCTTATCGGTGCATCGTTGAGGTATTCTCTAGTCGGCTCGTCATCTCTTCGTTCTCTTGCATCTAAATTCACTCAAGTATCCTTGTTCGTTTTCTAATTCTACCCGGTGTTTCATTCTCTTTTCCTCAGTCATATTCAGTCTTATGGTGGTTCATTTAACATTCCTATTCCTTTGTTATCATATAGATTCATTCAATCTTTCCAAAATCCTACCAGTGGATCTTTGAAGACCTTCCTCAAGTTTGCGCTATATATTTCCTTAACCCCTTTCAACGAGAATAAGTAGTATGCCAAATCCATTGTTTGACATCAATTTAAGTTGATGAAGGATAAGCATACAACAAATCTTATTCTTGTTTCCCTCGAGGCGATTTCAATTCCTTCTTCTAGAGTTTGCTCATAATGAAATAATTCTCGGTTCCAAGTTATTCATCTTTCTTGTCCGGAGTTCGAAGTTTTCTCATTTTGTAGCTCCATCTAAATCATTGCAATGCTTCCATCGGACTTCTATTCAACTTTACTTTCGTTTGATCATTCTTTTATTGGTGGAGTTCTTCATGGAGGCTCTACATGGTGGTTCGTCAAGGGTTCCTTTCATTCATCAATTGTTCTTCAAGATTTCTCTCAGAGTTGAGATCTGCCAAGCTATACTCTAAATTAAACATGGTGCTCAACACATGTTTTGTTCTGAGGAGTTGAACTATTCTTCTTCTTGCATTTTGAAGTGCAATTCTTTCTACCTTATCTATTGAGATGGTGATATGTCATTCTTGACAATTTCCGTTCGTGCTTCATGATTCAAAACTAGCAAGACTGGGATATTTTAAATCCATCAATCTCTTTGTTGAAGTGATCTTGGGTGATATTTCATATACAGCCTTCCCTAAGGAATATTGCTCTTTGTGGTGATTATCTATGATCCAAGTTTTCTCTTTATCACCTCGGTGGAAGAAGCTTTCTATCTTTTCTAGCTCTCAATCAAATCTTTTTTCCCGTGAGTGGCAGGTTGTCAACTCATAATTTTGAGATGTTTTCCATAAGCCCACAACAAGCTTATCCTTTCGTTGTTGATAATCCAACAACTCCGTTCTAGCATTTCTTGTAAGTGTGCTCTTTCAAGATCTTGTTTCCCTCCATTCATTCCATTCCATTCTTTGTTTTTTTCTGGAGGCATTGCGATGTTGCTCTCTTCGACCCATCATCTTGTTTTGTCAAGATCATGTTCTTTTATTGCTTACCCATTGAACCGGAGTGTTGTGTCTACCATTCCTCTTTTAACTGGAGTGTCATCCAAGTTCTTTCATTTTGCCAAGTTCATATTCTATCCCTTCCATTTCCAACCGGAGTGTTGTCATAATTGTTCTTTATCATTCCTTGTACATCTCGTCAACTGGAGTGCTTGCATGTACTTCTGGTCCATTGTAACCCTTTTCTTATGTCTTTCAACCTACAAGGCTCTTGTAATGTTCCTTGTTCCTCTCATGTAACTGAGTGTTTTCAACTTCATTCATCTCCAACATATTCTTTCCTTGAAATTGTTTAACCTCTCAAGGTTCGTGGTTTCACTTCTTTGTCAAAGAAGCAAGTGTTTTTTCCTCTTGCTCTTCCGCTTCTCTCCCGTGCCATCCCTAGATCGCAGGGCAAGATCTCTTGTAAGTGGAGGAGTGTGTGACACCCCGAGACCGATGCTCCAGAAGCCTTCCATGTACTTCGTTGCCGTCGTGTGTTTTATTTTTCTTGTTGTTGTATTTCATCATGTCATCATGCATATTGCATCGCATGTTTTCAAAAAACTTGCATCCCCTCATAGTTGTTGCGTTCCCCCTTGCTTTGGTTGACCGTTCCGAGACCAACCTTGTTCTTCGTTTTCCCTCTTGCCTAAACTGGAGTCTCTTTGCATAGTGCATCGCCCCCTCACCCATGTACGAAACTTCCCCGAACCCGAACCGGGCTATCGTTATCGTTGGGTTCGGATCATCACCAAACATCTATAAAACATATCTGTTTTATTAATTGGACTTCCTAACCTATGTTTTCTCAGCCGTCTGATTATGATCATAGGGACGTGATATCCCCTCACCTAAATACGTCTGATATAAATATCAATCTAACCCTAGATCCTAGGGCCTTGTCCCATCCACCTGTCGCCGCCACCACCTACCTTTGTTCCTCGAGATCAACCACAGCCACCATCCTTCCTCGTTTTCAGATCCACCGCAGCGTCGCTCCCAGCCTCATTCTTCCCGATCTAAAAATCCATCCAATCCCGTGGATACCTGAGACACCGCGCCTTATCTCCATGGATGCGTCCATGCGCCGCCAGATGGCGTGCCCCTTCTCGCTAGAGCCCACATGGAGAGGAGCTCCCCAAAGTCGTCGTCGTGCTCCTCCAACACCTAGCCTCGATGGGAGACAGCCCTGTCGGTGACCAGCACTGCCACCAGGCTGCCCTCTCTTGCCCTGTGGTTTCTCCCGTCCATCCCCATCGGAGAAGAAGCTCTCGTGCCCGAGCACCTCCTGGAGCTCAATCTCATGTGCGCCCCGTCTTTCTCATTGACCAGTACCGGCCTCATCCCTCTCTCTGTCCCTTCGTTCTCCTCCTTCGGTCTCTCTCGCTCTCTCAAATTCTCTCTCTCTCTCTCTCTCTCTCTCTCTCTCTTTCCTGGTACAGGAACAATAGGAGGTCGCCCGACTGCCATGGCCACCTTTCCGTGCCGTCAAGCCTCGCCAAGTCCTCTCTCGCGCCTGGATCCGCGCCCCTCCATTCGCTGCGCCGCCGGGGTTAACCCTCGTCGTCGACTGATACGTTTCAAACGTATCTATAATTTTTTATGTATTCACGCCATGTTTATAATATTTCTACATGATTTTGGTATGATTTGGTTAGAACTAACCCGGACTGACGCTGTTTTCAGCAGAACTACTGTGGTGTTGTTTTTGTGCAGAAATAAAAGTTCTCGGAATGCGCTGAAAATCAACGGAGATTTTTTCTGGAAAATATAGAAAATAATGGAACAGAGAGTTACTAGAGGGAAGGCCCATGGGAACCACGAGGGTGGAGGGCATGCCCACCCCCCTAGGGCGCGCCCCCTACCATGTGGATGACTCGGAGACCCCCTGACGTGAGACCGACACCAAAAATTCCTATAAATATAGAAACCCCCCAAAAAACCTAGATCGGGAGTTCCACTGCCACAAGCTTCTGTAGCCACCAAAAACCAATTGGGGCCCTATTCCAACAGCCTGGCGGAGGGGGGGAATCATCACTGGTGGCCATCTTCATCATTCCGACGCTCTCCATGATGAGGATGGAGTAGTTCACCCTCGGGGCTGAGGGTATGTACCAATAGATATGTGTTTGATCTCTCTCTCTCTCTCTCTCTCTCGTGTTCTTGATTTGGCACGATCTTGATGTATCGTGATCTTTGCTATTATAGTTGGATCTTATGATGTTTCTCCTCTATCTCTTGTAATAGATTGAGTTTTCCCTTTGAATTTATCTTATCGTATTGAGTCTTTAAGGATTTGAAAACACTTGATGTATGTCTTGCGTGGGATACCCGTGGTGACAATGGGGTATTCTATTGATTCAATTGATGTATGTTTTGGTGATCAACTTGCGGGTTCCGTGACCTTGGGAATCTATGCATAGGGGTTGGCACACGTTTTCGTCTTGACTCTCCGGTAGAAACTTTGGGGCACTCTTTGAAGTTCTTTGTGTTGGTTGAATAGATGAATCTGAGATTGTGTGATGCATATCATATAATCATACCCATGGATACTTGAGGTGACATTGGAGTATCAAGGTGACATTAGGGTTTTGGTTGATTTGTGTCTGAAGGTGTTATTTTACTACAAACTCTAGTGATGTTTGTGACACTTATAGGAATAGCCCAATGAATTGATCGGAAAGAATAACTTTGAGGTGGTTTCGTACCCTAAAATAATCTCTTCGTTTGTTCTCCGCTATTAGTGACTTTGGAGTGACTCTTTGTTGCATGTTGAGGGATAGTTATATGATCTAATTATGTTATCCTTGTTGAGAGAACTTGCAGTAGTGAAAGTATGAACCCGAGGCCTTGTTTCGAAGCATTGCAATACCGTTTGTGCTCACTTTTATCATTAGGTACCTTGATGTTTTTATATTTTTAGATTATAAAAACCTATATCTACCATCCATATAGCACTTGTATCACCATCTCTTCGTGAACTAGTGCACCTATACAATTTACCATTGTATTGGTTGTGTTGGGGACACAAGAGACTCTTTGCTATTTGGTTGTAGGGTTTTTTGAGAGAGACCGTCTTCATCCTACGCCTCCCACGGATTGATAAACCTTAGGTCATCCACTTGAGGGAAATTTGCTACTGTCCTACAAACCTCTGCACTTGGAGGCCCAACAACGTCTACAAGAAGAAGGTTGTGTAGTAGACATCAAGCACTTTTCTGGCGCCGTTGCTGGGGAGGTTAGAGCTTGAAGGTATATCTTTAGATCTTGCAATCGAATCTTTTAGTTTCTTGTTTTATCACTAGTTAGTTTATAAAAGAAAACTACAGAAAGAAAATGGAATTGAGGGTGCCTCATATGCTGCATCTTTTTAATGTCTTTCGTGGAAATAAGGATTTTGATAATTGTGCAAAAGTGTTAGAAGAAGAATGCAATAAAATGTTTGGCATACACTTTTTGAATGATGAGCATGATTGCAATGTTGTTAGTATGAACACTTTGAATATCCATAGTACTAATGATGATTGCACTAGTAACCATAAAAATGTCTCTTATAAGCATGTCAATTTTTGTGGAGTGAATAGAGCTTGCTAGCACACACTGTCGGTGTCAAAACTGGTGGATCTCGGGTAGGGGGTCCCGAACTGTGCGTCTAGGCGGATGGTAACAGGAGACAAGGGAAATGATGTTTTTACCCAGGTTCGGGCCCTCTCGATGGAGGTAAAACCCTACTCCTGCTTGATTAATATTGATGATATGGGTTGTACAAGAGTAGATCTACCAAGAGATCAAGGAGGCTAAACCCTAGAAGCTAGCCTATGGTATGATTGTTGTTTGATGAAGTTGTCCTACGGACTAGAACCCTCCGGTTTATATAGACACCGGATAGGGTTAGGATTACATAGAGTCGGTTACAATGGTATGAGATCTTGAATATCCGCATCGCCAAGCTTGCCTTCCACGCCAGGGAAAGTCCCATCTGGACACGGGATGAAGTCTTCAATCTTGTATCTTCATAGTCCTAGAGTCCGGCTGAAGGTATAGTCCGGCTACCCGAAAACCCCCTAATCCAGGACTCCCTCAGTATCCCCTGAACCAGGCTTCAATGACGACGAGTCTGGTGCGCAGATTGTCTTCGGCATTGCAAGGCGGGTTCCTCCTCCAAGTCCTTCAAGAAGATTTTAAACACCAAGGATAGTGTCCGGCTCTGCAAAATAAGTTTCCACATATTGCCATAGAGAGAATAATATCAACACAAATCTAATATGTTGATGTATTCCGCAGCGTGACATCAGCAAATTTACTCGAATGTGGAAACTTAGAGTGCCAAGGACGGCACGCAGAGTGCGGAGGCGCTATCATAAGTAAGAATGCTGATGCTCCATGGCCCGAGGGCTCCTTTCAAGAGGATCTCGGCTTGTGGCAACAAGAGTGGTTCTACATCACCGCTCCCAGGAGCGCCAAGTGGGTGGCGCCTCCTGCCTTTCGCTCGGGTCCCCCATCACGGCTAGCATCATGGGTCAACAAAGGATTAGATTGGGGGTTATCCAAAGACGTGCCCTTGTTGGAGGGCCGCATCAGGGATCTCTTAGAAAGAGACCTCAACCTGGTCAAGGTGACGCAGGTCATGCTGATTCGCCGAACACTGCCTGACAAACGTCGCTCCCTTCGTGTGTGGGAGTTTAATCCGGAGGGACCACGAGCTCTCCAGCATTTTATGGGTGCAACGCCCGTGAGATGTATAAAATGTTCTTCGGATCACAAGCAATGTGTCCGGATTTGACCGAGGACGCAGGTTTAAGCTGCAATCGCCCGGATACTCAAGTAAGTAACCTTGTGCCCGGACTCGCTATCCGTAAAATTGTCATAAATTCGCCCCTAAAAGAGCTGTCTTTTAAACAGGAGTGGATAGCGAAGGCAAAGCTGATCAGGTGTCCGGCTCCCCTTCCTGAGACCAGGCCGGATCCCGTGCTAGTCAGGATGTTGAAGATCGTGCCTTTGGAGGGAAGTGAGGGGGAGGACAAGGAAACTATGGCCTCCTCGAGGGAGGCTGCTCTGAAGGGAGGAACCGACAATTCCTCTCCTAAGGGGAAGAAGAGGGCCGCCTCTGATGACCCGGAGACCATGGCCTCAAAGCGGGGGGGAAATTCCTCGTCAGAGGGTCTGACGCCGGGGAGATCCTCGGCCGAACTACGCCCTCAAAGGGATCAGCCCTCCAGCGAGCCGTAAGTAGAGAAAGATTTTCCTTTAGAGGGATGAGAGAAATCCTTGCTTTTTATCTGAGAAGATTAAACGAAATTTTATTTGTAGCTCGGACCTTAGCCCTTCTCAGCAGAGCTCATCTTCAGGGGATCTTCTTCTAGAGATGATGGAGAGTGGAACGCCTCCCCCTGCCGTACCACCTGGCGAGGCGGGCGACCCTGAGTTGTCGTCGCGGAGGGTTTCTCCGAATCCTGCAGGGGTGGAAGGTAGCCATATGTCCCCCCAAGGTTCTCCGTGTTCGGCCGTCGATGGAGGTCATAGGACGAGCCCGGCACCGCCCGGTGCGCGGTCGGAGGAGCTGATGATTCTGCTGGGGCGAGCTTCTATCTCAGAGGAGCACCGTGCATTGATGGGTAAGGTGATTGGAAGGATTTTTTCTGCGGAAAGAGGATTGCATGAGGCCGTCAGAAGTTTGCTGATGGGTTTTGAGGTACGTTTGATAATGTACTTCTTTGTCAGTTGCGCATAAAACAAGATGCGCCCTGTGTAGATAGTAGCCCCTGAGACTCTGCGCGTTGTCAAGAAATGACGGCACGCAAAGGATCATAATCCCAGGTCTAAGATGTCGCCTTTGAATGTAGGTGGCGAGGTGTCCGGAATCAAGCCAAACTGATGATTTGGCCGAACTAAAGCTGCAACTGGACGTGGCAGATGCCGACATCGCACTTGTCAACAAGCGGCTTGATGAGGCTTAAGGTATGTAATTCCTCGGGCGGCATCAGGTAAGAGGAGCTTGATGCCAGTGTCTTACAATGTGTGTGCTTGACGCAGATGGTACGGCCGCCATGGAGAATCTTAGGGCAGAACTTGCTCGAGCTAAGGAGCAAGCCAGAAAAAGCGATGCGGCTGCCGAGAAGGCCCTTGAAGAGCTGAGAGCCGAACAGGCTGCTCACTGCCGAAGCACAGAAGAGATGGCCAAGAAGTTAAAGAGCGATGCACACCATTGCATAATTCTTGAGAAAGAATACCGGGCGAGACAGACGGACTTAGAGAAGGCTGTTGCCGATGCCAAGGACGCTCGCTCTGCGATGAGAGCTGCGAAGGAGGAGCTGCGTTAGGCCGAACAAATTGCGGCTGGAAAGCCCTTTATGCTGTGGAGGAAGTTTTGCGATCCGAAGTTTGCTCCGTTGGACCGGATGCGGAGTGTGGAGGACACCTATCTGGATTTGGCAGCAAGTGCTGCTGATGCGACCGAACACTTTCGAGATCTAAAAGATTGCGAAGTGGAAAAGCTTTTCTGGTCACAGTTCCACAATCTAGAGCGTCCACTGGCAGTGGACGATCGCCTGGTTCAATGGACCGAACTGAATAGATTGTCCGGACTCGCCATGAAGTACGTCATGGGTTGTCTGTGGCCAGGGAGATCGGAGCCGAAGAGTTATTTCAGCTTGGTGCAGCAATTCCTTGACGCGGTGCCACATATCAATGCGATGAAGAGGTCAACATGCATAGAGGGTGCACGGATGGCTCTTGCCCGTGTCAGGACATACTGGGCAGAGATGGAGACCACCGTTGTTGCGTCCCGAGATTCGGACAAAAGCCAAGTACCCTCCGAGCACTATTTTCAGGAAGTCCTTGAAGGCGCTCGTGTAATAGAGATGCAGTGCTCGAAGGATGCTATGTTATGATAGCATATGTAATTATAAAGCAATATTTTGATAAATTGTAGTGGCCTTTTATACTTGTGCCTTCAAGTATTGGGAACACCTCCTGTGCAGCCATTTTAAGATATATATATATAATCTAAAAGATGGCAGTCGTTGGCTTCAGCCCCCACGCACATAGTGCGGAGGTGCTCGCGGAAGACGCATTTTCACACTTAACCCAACGTCTTGGTCCTACAAAGGAGGTGATAGCGCAGCGGGCCAGGCAACCGGACTATAATGCTTTAACACTTTCACTTAGCCATAGGAGCTTGACAGTGGGACTATTTAGGTAGCCCCTTGGTGGCGACTGCGCTCGCCCGAGTTCGGGGTGCGTATGTGCCTGGCCGGGAAATGGCCCTTCATTAAAACGGAGGAATCCTATAGATTCCGATAGGTCATCGGGTGGCTGACCAGTCTCACGCCACATCATGACAGTCAGTTTTCGGCTTTCTCTACTAAGGCGCTCGCCCAGCCTAACCGGGGCACAATCACAGTAGTTCTCCTGGTGCTACCTTAGCCGATAGAGCGGAACATAAGGTAGCCGAACTCAGGAGCCGGGCAACCCAACATTTGACCAAATATATGATTCGGAGCTGATGCATATAATGCCTAAACCCGCGACGCTGAACACTCCCTAAGGTGTTCGGTCTTTATGAGTGCGGGCAAAACAACACTCTTGATTAAAAAGCCCCTAGTGTCCAGGTACGCGCAAAAATTCTGATGTGGCCACATGCCAAGACGCCATCCTCCTCCTTGGTTATATCAAAGAAAACCAAGGGATATGTAGCAACAAGAGATAGTAAAAAAGGTTTACGTAAGGTCTTAATCTAAAAGGAATCCTTAGGACGGGTCCCTACTGCACGTCTGCGCTTGTGTCTCCGTTGTGCCGTATCCTGGACGGGCGCCGCATGACGTTCATCTGCGAAAGAGAGGAACTGAGCTGAAAATGGGTCGTGCCGAACAAAAGTTTGAAATAAGCAAAGTATAAAGTAAAATATATAGAACTGAGCTTTATTGTCTCTTATTGTATATGTACGGAGCCCCTAGTGCGGGGGTATACGGCCACTAAGTCTGCATCAATGATGATTTTGTACCGAACTTGTCTATCCGCGTTTGTGGTCTTTAATGACCTATTCCGAAATTTTTGGCCGGTGAAGCCATTTTACTGTGGGGCTGTCAAAGCGGCCGCAAAGTCCTCCGCTTGGGGGAGGGGCACATCAATGCTTCCCCTTTAAAGAGATGATGCCTCGTGGACCGGGCATCTTAAGCATTAGAGATGCATAATGCGGTATTGCGTTAAAGCGGGTGAAAGCTTCGCGTCCCAGTAGTGCTTGATAGCGACTGGAGAATGGGACGATGTGGAAGGTCAGCTTTTCGCGGCGGAAGTTATCGGTAGAGCCGAATATAACTTCGAGCCGGAGAAAACCCATGCAATGGGTGTCCGGACCAGGCGTGACCCCTTGAAAGGCGGTTTTGCTGCGGCGGATTCTTGCTGGGTCTATCCCCATGTGGCGGATTGTGTCCTAATATATCAGGTTTGACAACTGGAGTCCGCCAATTATTGGATCGAGTACCAAGGCCTGCGTTCCTGATACTTGTAGAATAATCCAGCTGATCGAAGATGATTGGTTTTGACAACCAATGGCGGGACCCCTTTGGGATAGGTCGTGTGGTGCGTACCTTTATGGGCGCCGCACGTTTTGTTATGTGAAGTAAGTTTACTCTTTTTACTTCTTGTGGGAATTTCTTTTATTTCCTGGTGCTCTGCTTTTGGGGTTCGTCCTCGTCTTCGCTTGGTGTGTCGAGCCCCTTGTGTTCGGCGTTGAGTCTCCCGGATTGTTTGAAAACACAACAATCTCTATGGGCATGGTTAGCAGGCTTACCGGGAGTACTGTGTATTTGACATATCCTGTCCAGGATTTTGTTTAAGTTGGATGGATCATCCCTGTTATCCTGGAGGGGTGGCTTTGTCTGATTCTGTCGTGATCTCTTGAATCCGGCGTTGACTGCCATGCTCTTCGGACTTTTTTCCTTAGTCCGGCGACGGTCCTTGTTGCGTCGCGGTTTTCCATTTCCATCCCTAGTTTCGGATGTACTTGGGTCGCTGGGGCTGCATCTTGCCAACCAGCTGTCCTCTCCTGCACAAAAGCAGGTCATGAGGCTTGTTAGTGTGGCCATTGTTCTTGGCTTTTCTTGGCCGAGGTGTCTGGCGAGTCATTCATCTTGGACGTTATGCCTGAAAGCTGCTAAGGCTTCGGTGTCCGGACAGTAGACTATCTGATTCTTTTTAGTGAGGAATCTATTCCAGAATTGCCGAGCTGATTCTCCGGGCTGTTGAGTTATGTGACTAAGATCGTCTGCATCTGGAAGGCAGACATAGGTCCCATGAAAATTTGCTCGGAAAGCATCCTCGAGTTCTTCCCAACTTCTGATTGTGTTTTCAGGAGGGCTTTGAAGCCAATGCCGGACTGGCCCTTTAAGCTTAAGGGGTAAGTATTTTATGGCGTGGAGGTCATCTCCTCTAGCCATATGTATGTGGAGGATATAATCCTCGATCCAGACTCCAGGGTCTGTTGTTCCATCATATGCCTCTATGTTTACGGGTTGAATCCCTCTGGAAATTCATGGTCTAGGACCTCATCGGTGAAACATAGGGGGTGTGCGGCGCCCTTGTATTTGGGTGTGCCGGATTCTGATGATGGCTTTCTTGCATTGCTTACGAGAGCTTGCTTTCTTGGCCCGTAAATGGACCTGACTGGGCCCTGATGCAAATCCTTAAGTGGGTCGCATGCCGATTTAAGTGCGGCGCCGCTTGCCACTTTGTGTTGGCCATGGGGTCGTCTATCCGACCGTGTGGCTTTCTTATTTTTTGAATGCGAGGGCTCTAGGGCCTCTTTGTCGAATTCGGGCAGTAGCCTTCTCTTCGGATAGCTTTTAATGCGGCGACTGTCGCCGTATTTATCTGCGGTATTGATTACTTTGCTCCATCGGATCTTGAGTGCATCTTCCGCCGTTTTTAGCTTCCGCTTCTGCTTTTTCAGGCTGCATGCTATTGCAACGAGCCTCTTGTGGAGATTCTTCTACTTCGCGGGTTTATCCGGCGTAAGGTCGTCCAGAGTGAAGTTTTTGCCAGGGGAGGGATGTTCGGTTTCTCTATCAGTGTTGCCCTGTTCGGACGGTTGCTCTAAGGCCTGCTCGTCGTCTACCGGCTCATCCTGCTCTATGGCTGGGTCTTTGTCGAGGCGGGGCTTGGGTCGGTGTTTACGCCGCTTTGATTGCTTTTCGAGGGATCGGTCCCCCATTCCATCCCCTTTTTCCTCGTTGTCGTTTCCTTTAGGGGTATCCACCATGTACACATCGTGAGATGGGGTGGCTGTCCAATGCCCTATGGGCGTTGGCTCATCTGTATCTCCTGCATCGTCGTCCATGCTGTCGATGTCTGCGGAGTCGAAGTTGAGCATGTCGTTTGAATTGTCGACAGTGGCTACCAAGTGGGTGGTGGGTGGGCTTTGAATTTCTTCATCGTCCGTATCCCATCCTCGCTGACCGCAGTCCGGCCAGGGCTCTCCTGAGAAAGAGAGAGACTTTAGAGAATTTAGGAGGTCGCCAAAAGGCGAGTGCTGAAAGATGTCCGCGGCGGTGAACTCCATTATCGGCACCCAATTGGATTCGATCGGCAGGGGCGCGGGGTTCGGAGTTCGGAGAGGAATCCGGCTCCTTGGAGTCACGGGCCGTGCGGAATGCGGGGCTGACGTTCGGCTCGATCGCCTTTGAAATCGTAGCCCCCGAGGTGACATCCAACCGCTCATCCTCGATTGGTGCAATAGGCTCCGAATAAAGGGTCGGAACCAGTGCTTGTGCGGCCTCCAGGGCACTGTTCGGCGGCAGAGCTAGATCATGCCTCTCGACACAGTGCGGCGCGCTCAGCTGTGGCTTGAACCCGTCGAAGATCGAATCCCCACGGGTGTCTGCCGTGTAGTTTAAGCTTCCAAACCTGACCTGATGGCCAGGGGCATAGCTTTCGATCTACTCCAGGTGGCCAAGCGAATTGGCCCGCAGTGCGAAGCCGCCGAAGACGAAGATCTGTCCGAGGAGAAAAGTCTCACCCTGGACCGCATCGTCGTTGATGATCAAAGGAGCCATCGAGCCCAAAAGTGATGACACAGAGGAACTCTCAATGAAAGCACCAACATCGGTGTCAAAACCGGCGGATCTCGGGTAGGGGGTCCCGAACTGTGCGTCTAGGCGGATGGTAACAGGAGACAAGGGACACGATGTTTTTACCCAGGTTCCGGCCCTTTCGATGGAGGTAAAACCCTACTCCTGCTTGATTAATATTGATGATATGGGTAGTACAAGAGTAGATCTACCACGAGATCAAGGAGGCTAAACCCTAGAAGCTAGCCTATGGTATGATTGTTGTCTGATGAAGTTATCCTACGGACTAGAACCCTCCGGTTTATATAGACACCGGATAGGGTTAGGGTTACACAGAGTCGGTTACAATGGTAGGAGATCTTGAATATCCGCATCGCCAACCTTGCCTTCCACGCCAAGGAAAGTCCCATCCGGACACGGGACGAAGTCTTCAATCTTGTATCTTCATAGTCCTGGAGTCGGGCTGAAGGTATAGTCCGGCTACCCGAACACCCCCTAATCCAGGACTCCCTCACACACCAAATAGGGAAGATAGATTTTGCAAGAGGCATAAGTATGTAAAAACTAAATGGTTTCAAGAGAGGCTAGATGCTTGTGCTGAAAATTTAAAATTTCTTTGACATCCTTATGAACTTTGCAATGAATGTGATCATTTAAATCTCCAATGCAAATTGTTTCATGATCGAATCGTGTTCAAAAATTGTGATGACTTGATCTCCCTTGCACATCATAATGAACTTAGTTTGCTTGTGGGTTATGAAGAAATGAAACGTATAACTAAGGATCTTCCAGAATTTGTCCTTGATAAAGTTCTTGATTTTGATCTAGAGGAAATTTATATGTATTGTGCAGTGAATTGCATTGAAAATCCTTATATTGCCAATTACATAAAGACAAGAAAACAAATAGAAGATGAAGAGAAGACCAATGAAAGGGAAGAGGTTTCCCCATATCCTCTTATTCTTTCTTATGATGAATCTGATAACGAGGAAGAGCTTTCTATTTAATCAATCTCATTAATAAGGAGCTCCAAAAAGAGGATTAAACCCACAAAGAATGTGAAGAAGAAAATAAAAGATGGAGAAGCGAAGGTAAAAAGGTATCCCTCCCAAATGATGTTGCTCCTATTACTCATTGTGATGATGATAATTGCTATACTATTGGTGCTATCCATACTATTAATGATGAGAGTGATTATGCTTATGATATGCAAAGTCCCAAGCTTGGGGATGCTATGTTTGATGAGAATGATATGTTTGAGAATTTATTTGCTGTAATTAATGTTCTTTCCAAGCTTGGGGATGCTATGTTTTATGAAGATGATATTTTTAACCTCCCAAGTTTTGATATGCTAATTAATTCATTATGATGACAGCATGCGTCCTATTTATGATGATTATATTAATGAAAGTGGGTTTGGAAGAGTGTCAACTTTAGGAAGTAATGATTCCACTATTTTGGAGGGTGTTAAATCTTATTGTGACAATTATGAAAGTGGATTTGGAGAGGTTGTGACTTTATTTAGTAGTGATTCCACTTCTTGGAAGAGGTTTCAATTGATTATGATGAGAACAAAGTTACTACTTATGATGATTATTGTGATGACACTTATGCTATAAAAAGTAGTGATGATTATATTTATAAAATTGTCATGATTACGATTACCCTTTTTCTGAACATTACTCTTTAATGTGGAAAGAATTTATAGTATTCGAGTTTTTTATGATACTCCTGCTATTCATGAGAAGAAATTTGCTTATGTGGGGAGTAATAAAAATTCTATGCTTGTAGATCATGAAAAGAATGCTTTATGTGATGGTTATATTGTTGAGTTCATTCATGATTCTACTGAAAATTATTATGAGGGAGGAATATATGCTTGTAGGAATTGCAATAATATCAAGTTTCCTCTCTATGTGCTTAAAATCTTGAAGTTATGCTTGTTTTGCTTTCCTATGCTAGTTGATTCTTGTTCCCATAAATTGTTTGCTCACAAAATCCCTATGCATAGGAAGTGGGTTAGACTTAAATGTGCTAGTCATATTCTTCATGATGCTCTTTTTATGTTTCAATTCTTATCTTTTATGTGAGCATCATTGAAATCATCATGCCTAGCTAGGGGCGTTAAACATTAGCGCTTGTTGGGAGGCAACCCAATTTTATTTGTGTTCTTTGCCTTTTTCTCCTGTTTAGTAATAAATAATGTATCTATCCTCTGGTTAGATGTGGTTTTATGTTTAATTAGTGTTTGTGCCAAGTAGAACCATTGGAAAGACTCGGGTGAAACTTTACGTTGCCAAGTAGAACCATTAGCTGTAATGTTTCACAGAAGAGTGATTTTAAGTTGATTATTTTTAAAATGATTAATAGACGAATTAGTCACGTCCACCAATTTATTTCAGAATATTTGGAGTTACAGAAGTATTCTAGATTTACAGATTACTATAGACTGTTCTGTTTTTGACAGATTCTGTTTTCTATGTGTTGTTTGCTTATTTTATGAATCTATGAGTAGTATCAGAGGGTATGAACCATAGAGAAGTTGGAACACAGTAGATATCACACCAATATAAATAAAGAATGAGTTCACAATGATTTTATTTCCTTATACTAACGGAGCTTATGAGTTTTCTGTTGAGTTTTGTATTGTGAAGTTTTTATGTTTTGGATAAATATTCGATGGACTATGGAATAAGGAGTGGAAAGAGCCTAATCTTAGTGATTCCCAAGGCACCCCATGGTAATATTTAAGGAAAAGCAAGAGCCTAAGCTTGGGGACGCCCCGGATGGCATCCCCTCTTTCGTCTTTGTTCATCGGTAACTTTACTTGGAGCTATATTTTTATTCACCACATGATATGTGTTTCGCTTGGAGTGTCAATTTATTTTATTTTGTTTTGCTTGCTGTTTGAATAATATCCGAAGATCTGAAATTCTTAAATGTTAGAGAGTCTTCACATAGTTGCATAATTATTCACTATTCATTGATCTTCACTTATATCTTTTGGAGTAGTTTGTCATTTGCTATAGTGCTTCACTTATACCTTTTAAGAGCATGATGGTATTTTTATTTTTGAAGAAATTGATGGACTCTCAGTTCTTCACTTATATTATTTTTAGAGTCTTTTAGAATAGGTTGGTAATTTGCTTTGGTTATGAATTTAGTCCTAATATGATGGGCATCCAAGAGGGATATAATAAAAACTTTCATATAAAGTGCATTGAATATTCTGTGAAGTTTGATTCCTTATGATTGTTTTGAGATATGAGGATGGTAATATTAGAGTCATGCTAGTGAGTAGTTGTGAATTTAAAAGATACTTGTGTTAAAGTTTGTGATTCCCATAGCATGCACGTATGGTGAACCGTTATGTGATGAAGTTGGAGCATGATTTATTTTTTGATTGTCTTTCTTATGATTGGCGGTCGGGGACGAGCGATGGTCTTTTCCTACCAATCTATCCCCTAGGAGCATGCACGTAGTACTTCGTTTTGATAACTAATAGATTTTTGCAATAAGTATGTGAGTTATTTATGACTAATGTTGAGTCCATGGATTATACGCACTCTCACCCTTCCACCATTGCTAGCCTCTCTTGTGTCGCGCAACTTTGGCCGATACCATAACACCCACCATTACCTTCATCAAAACAGCCACCATACCTACCTATTATGGCATTTCCATAGCCATTCCGAGATATATTGCCATGCAACTTTCCACCATTCCGTTTATTATGACACGCTTCATCATTGTCATATTGCTTTGCATGATCATGTAGTTGACATCATATTTGTGGCAAAGCCATCTTTCATAATTATTTCATACATGTCACTCTTGAGTCATTGCACATCCCGGTACACCACCGGAGGCATTCATATAGACTCATATTTATTTCTAAGTATTGAGTTGTAATTCTTGAGTTGTAAGTAAATAAAAGTGTGCTGATCATAATTATTAGAGCATTGTACCAGTGATGAAAGGATGATGTAGACTATGATTCCCCCACAAGTCAGATTGAGACTCTGGACAAAAAAAGAGAAAAAAAAGAGAGAAGGGGCAATGCTACTATCCTTTTACCACACTTGTGCTTCAAAGTAGCACCATGATCTTCATGATAGAGAATCTCATATGTTGTCACTTTCATATACTAGTGGGAAATTTTCATTATAGAACTTGGCTTGTATATTCCAATGATGGGCTTCCTCAAAGTGCCCTAGGTCTTTGTGTGCAGGCAAGTTGGATGCACACCCACTTAGTTTCCTTTTGAGTTTTCATACACTTATAGCTCTAGTGCATCTGTTGCATGGCAATGCCTACTCACTCGCATTGATATCTATTGATGGGCATCTCCATAGCCCGTTGATACGCCTAGTTGATGTGAGACTATCTTCCTACTTTTTGTATTCTCCACAACCACCATATTCTATTCCACCTATAGTGCTATGTCCATGGCTCACGCTCATGTATTGCATGAAGATTGAAAAGTTTGAGAACATCAAAAGTATGAAACAATTGCTTGGCTTGTCATTGGGGTTGTGCATGATTTAAATATTTTGTGTATGAAGATAGAGCATAGCTAGACTATATGATTTTGTAGGGATAGCTTTCTTTGGCCATACTATTTTGAGAAGACATGATTGTTTTGTTCGTATGCTTGAAGGATTACTGTTTTTATGTCAATATTAAACTTTTGTTTTGAATCTTATGGATCTGAATATTCCAGCCACAATAAAGAGAGATTACACTCATAAATATGTTAGGTAGCATTCCACATCAAAAATTCAGTTTTTTATCATTTACCTACTCGAGGACAAGCAGAAATTAAGTTGGGGGATGCTGATACGTCTCCAACGTATCTATAATTTTTGATGTATTCATGCCATGTTTATAATATTTCTACATGATTTTGATATGATTTGGTTAGAACTAACCCGGACTGATGTTGTTTTCAGCAAAACTACTATGGTGTTATCTTTGTGCAGAAATAGAAATTGTCGGAATGCGCTGAAAATCAACGAAGATTTTTTCTGGAAAATATAAAAAATACTGGAACGAAGACTTACTAGAGGGGAGGACCGTGGGCCCCATGAGGGTGGAGGGCGCGCCCCCTACCTCGTGGATGACTCAGAGACCCCCCCTGACGTGAGACCGACGCCAAAAATTCCTATAAATACAAAAACCCTCGAAAAGAAACCTAGATAGGGAGTTCCGCCACCGCAAGCTTCTGTAGCCACCAAAAACCAATCGGGACCCTGTTCCGGCACCCTGCCAGAGGGGGGGAATCATCACCGGTGGCCATCTTCATCATCCCAGCACTCTCCATGATGAGGATGGAGTAGTTCACCCTCGGGGCTGAAGGTATGTACCAGTAGCTATGTGTTCGATCTCTCTCTCTCTCTCTCGTGTTCTTGATTTGGCACGATCTTGATGTATCGCGAGCTTTGCTCTTATAGTTGGACCTTATGATGTTTGTCCCCCTCTATCTCTTGTAATGGATTGAGTTTTCCTTTTGAAGTTATCTGATCGGATTGAGTCTTTAAGGATTTGAGAACACTTGATGTATGTCTTGCGTGGGATACCTGTGGTGACAATGGGGTATTCTATTGATTCACTTGATGTATGTTTTGGTGATCAACTTGCGGGTTCCGTGACCTTGGGAATCTATGCATAGGGGTTGGCACATGTTTTCGTCTTGACTCTCCGGTAGAAACTTTGGGGCACTCTTTGAAGTTCTTTGTGTTGGTTGAATAGATGAATCTGAGATTGTGTGATGCATATCGTATAATCATACATGCGGATACATGAGGTGACATTGGAGTATCTAGGTGACATTAGGGTTTTGGTTGATTTGTGTCTTAAGGTGTTATTTTATTATGAACTCTAGGGCTGTTTGTGACACTTATAGGAATAGCCCAATGGATTGATCGGAAAGAATAACTTTGAGGTGGTTTCATACTCTACAATAATCTCTTCGTTTGTTCTCCGCTATTAGTGACTTTGGAGTGACTCTTTGTTGCATGTTGATGGATAGTTATATGATCTAATTATGTAATCCTTGTTGAGAGAACTTGCAGTAGTGAAAGTATGAACCCTAGGCCTTGTTTCGAAGCATTGCAATACCGTTTGTGCTCACTTTTATCATTGGTTACCTTGCTGTTTTTGAATTTTCAGCACTTGTAACACCATCTCTTCGCCGAACTAGTGCACCTATACAATTTAACATTGTATTGGTTGTGTTGGGGACACAAGAGACTCTTTGCTATTTGGTTGCAGGGTTGTTTGAGAGAGACCATCTTCATCCTACGCCGCCCACGGATTGATAAATCTTAGGTCATCCACATGAGGGAAATTTGCTACTGCCCTACAAACCTCTGCACTTGGAGGCCCAACAACGTCTACAAGAAGAAGGTTGTGTAGTAGACATCGTCGACCTCCATGCCCCACCGTCGGCCTCTGCTCGCCCTGCATCGAGCAGAGGAGCTCGATCCGCTCGCCTGCCCATTGACCGCGTCCTTCCTGGTCGTGCACTAGGCCCACCTCCAGTGCCCTCGTGGGCTGCCTCCCATGCGAGGCCTATGCCTGCTACCTCTTCCGCCCGCCGGGCCAAGGCTCACTGGGTGAGGCCACACCCCTAGAGCCCCTCCTCTTATTTTTTTCCACCAATTGGGCCCGTGCATGTTTTTTTAGCGTCTGCAAATTTGTCTAATTATCCATCGAACGTCGGATTTGCAGAAAAACCCATGTTCTTCATGCATATAATAACTTAACAACCGTGCATCATATGTAAATAATTTATATATGTAAAATGCTTAGAATTTTGTCTAGTTTCATAATTTCCAATTTTCATCCATTTTTAAAATATCAAACTTGTTGTTTCCATTAATTTTCTCAAACCATGTTAAAGTGATTTATTTCATCACTAAATAACCGTAGCTCCGAATTTAATAATCTATATATGTAAATGGGGTGGAAAAATGCATAGATTAACATGGTGACATTACTTTGCATGTTTAACAACTCTAAAATTGTGTATAGGGCAGAACAGTACCAAATTCGAATATTGCATATGGGGATTTTCTGGAATTGTTGTTTGTTGTTCCGACCTCTTTTAAACTTGCCTAGATAGGTAGTTTTGTTATGCCTCACCTCTTGCCATGTTAACCAACATTTAATTTTGTTGAGTAGCTTAACAAGAGTGAACTCAATAATTAATGTGGTGCTTCTTCAATATGCCACTCATTGCATATTGAGCTCCACTTAACTTGTAGTACCGTTTGTTGCACTTTGCTTTGCCATGCTTTTAAACCGGACATGAATCATACTTGTTTGTGCATCATGCCATGTTTATGCTTGTGTGTTTACCATGTTGTTTGCTTCTTTCCAGTTTGCTTCTCTCGTTAGCTTCAGTTTCATTCCAGAGTTGTGAGGATTCGTTCGACTACGTCCATTTGTCTTCTTCATGGACTCGTTCTTCTTCCTTGCGGGGTCTCAGGAAAGATGATCATTACCCCCGATATCACTTTTATCTTTGCTTTCTAATTGTTCGTTATATCGCTATGTCGTGCTACCTACCACTTGTTTATCATGCCTCCCATATTGCCATGCCAAGCCTCTAACCCACCTTCCTAGCAAAACCGTTGTTTGGCTATGTTACCGCTTTTGCTCAGCCCCTCTTATAGCGTTCCTAGTTGCAGGTGCCTTGCAGGTTGTTCCGTGTTGGAACATGGATATGTTGGGATATCACAATATCTCTTATTTAATTAATGCATCTATATACTTGGAAAAGAGTGGAACGCTTGGCCATTTGCTCGGTGTTTTCTTCCACTCTTGCAGCCCTAGCTTCCGTCATACCGGTGTTATGTTCCTTGATTTTGCATTCCTTACGCGGTTGGGGTTATGGGACCCCTTTGAGAGTTAGCCTTGGAATAAAACTCCTCTAGCAAGGAGCAACCTTGGTTTTAACATATGCCTAATAACAACCTAAATTTTTGCCTAGGGAGTAATTATCACGAGGATCATCTTTATTCAACCCCCACGGGCCAGTGCTCCTCTGTGTGTTGGTCCGAATCGGGCAGCCTGCGGGGCCACCTCGGGGAAACTCAAGGGTTGGTTTTACTCGTAGCTTGTGCCATTCGGTGTAACTTGAGAACGAGATATGTGCATCTCCTATCGGGATTTGTCGGCACATCGGGAGGTCTTGCTAGTCTTGTTTTGCCATTGCCGAAATGTCTTGTAACCGGGATTCCGAGACTGATCGGGTCTTTCCGGGAGAAGGAATATCCTTCGTTAATCGTGAGAGTTTGTGATGGGCTAAGTTCGGACACCCCTGCTGGGTATAAACTTTTGGGAGCCATGCCCGCGGTTATGTGGCAGATGGGAATTTGTTAATATCCGGTTATAGAGAACTTGACACTTGACTTAATTAAAATGCATCAACCGCGTGTGTAGCCGTGATGGTCTCTTTTCGGCGGAGTCTGGGAAGTGAACATGGTTTTGGTTATGTTTGAACGTAAGTAGCTCAGGATCACTTCTTGATCACTTCTAGCTTTATGGCCATTGCGTAGCTTCTCATCTTACTCTTTTTCATATGTTTGCCACCATATTTGCTTAGTGCTTGCTGCAACTCCACCTCATTACCTCATCCTACCCATAATCTTAAATAGTCTTGATCTCACAGGTTTTGAGATTGCTGAGTCCTCGTGAATCACAGATACTACCAAAATAGTTGCAGGTGCCGATGATACCAGTGTAGGTGATGCAACTGAACTCAGGTGGGAGTTTGATGAGGACCTTGGCCGTAACTACATGTCTTTTCCTGATGATCAGTAGTGGTGCCTAGTTGGGACGATAGGGGATCTAGCAGTTGGGTTTATCTTCTTGTCATTTGGATTTGTTCGTAGTCGGACTATGTGTGTACTCTGAATGATGTATGAATTATTTGATCATTGTCTGACGTGGCGATTGTAAGCCAACTATCTATTTATCCCTTTCTTGTTCATTACATGGGATTGTGTGAAGATGACCCTTCTTGCGACAAAAGCAACATGCGGTTATGCCTCTAAGTCATGCCTCGACACGTGGGAGATATAGCTGCATCTTTTGCGTTACACAGTATCAAATTGTCCAGTGCAAAACATGACAGATGCTAAGCGGAAGAGACATGTTTAAACCGAAAGTACAAGGTGGGGTCTATGTTTACTAGCTGCTTGATGTTTGTGCAGACAGATGTCTACCCGTTGCTATTTGGCAAACGAACAAAGTGACTGCAATTTAGGTGGAACTGCACAAGAGAATAGTATAGTCATTGCATGTAGTGCCATTTGAAAATAGACACAGAAAGATTGGATAGTCACTTCATGGATTGCACAAAAGTAGTATTGTACTATTTATTAGCCAACACTAGGTGCTTCATTGATTTGGTCTGATTATACAATGGGCACCATTTTACCTAAGTTAAAGTTTGTATTCTGAAAATAGTCTCGCCGTGTGATAGAGAGAAGACCAAATCATATTGAAGTGGATGTTCCTCCATCATGTGTGGTTCATTCTCATGGTTCCAGCTCTTGGTGAAACCACTTACATTTGCAAGAGGAATTGTAGACTTCACAACCAAATTTGTGTTTTCACTCTGTACTGAATCTTGGCCCAGAGAAGCATCCATGTTAGTAGGAAGAACATATGTTTTTTCTAGATCTTTGCTTTTGGAGCTACATATTTGTATATGATCTGTGAATTATTGAGATGCATTAACATGTTGACCTTATGTATGGGAATCGTACTAGTTGGTTGTGAATTTGGGCTACTAATGTGAACATATTACAATGCCAGGCCTATGAGTCTCGTGTGAACATTTCGGACGGGTCGACTCTTACTAATGTGCACAACATGATCCTTATTTCCATGTTCTCAGTGTTTACAAGTTATGAACATTTCCTTATTTCTGTTCGCTAAGTGTTTACAAGTTACTGATCGATCACTAGCTAGCCTACTAATGCGCTCTTGGCAGTTTTAGTTGCGACACAAGATCCGAAGTGGCAGTTTTTTGAATAAAAATTCCTACCTTTGAAGAAACTGACATGCTGTTCTAAAGAAAATGCCATGCGGATCTAAAGAAACTGCAGCAAAAACATTCGAAAATGCCTTATCTCCCAGCGAATGTTCATCCGCTATTGCGATCCTACACATACACTATCTAACCGACTGGATCCAACACGAATAACCAGCGGATCACGCACGTACCTCATCTAGATGAATCGACCGCACTCGTTTGACCGTCATGTCAACATGTGGCCCAACATGGACCAGACGTACCACTAACCGAACGACATAGTCATAATTCCAGTTTTTCTAGTTTTCCACCGCAAGCTAGCACGCTAGGCCATGCCTACTTATGCATTGAATTCCGATGACCGTGATGACCGTCGCGTTTCCCACGACATGTTGGTTTACCTACTTTCCGCCTATAATTATTGGTTCTCGGCATTCTCCGGTGGCACCATGTAATGCCCCGAGAACGTTGCGCCAGGTGTCTTCTAGTTCTTTGATGTCTTTGCCATGTCATTGGCTTGCGTGTTGCATTTTGCCTTGTCATCATCCGCATTGCATCTGCATGTTTTCAAAACATGCATCCGTCTGGGTCCCCCTGTCGGAGTAATGGGCCACGGGTAGGCCAACCCGAATCCCATAACCTTTCAAGACATCGGGGCAGGCTGCACCCCTCAAGACTCCGGGACGAAGAGTCGCCTCCTGAGGAGTCGACGGCAGGGCGGCCGACTGCCCGCTCACGGCCGAGTCCCAGGGACGACTTCCAGAGAAGCCGGCTTTGGGGAGTTGGCCGGCGACTCCAACAAATCATGACCTCATCGAAGGGGACGGGGCAGGGGCGTGGCTATAGTGAAGCCCACTCCCCGCCCCTGACCAAGGGCCGGCATGGCCACAGCACGCCGTACTCAGGAAAATCCCCGTGCGGCGTGGCACTGTTGCCCGACCGGCCCTGACATCAGCACCACAGTACCGAGTCCTGTGCCCACGACGGCTTGTCTGTACGGCCTGGAAGCAGCGGGGCCCACCAGCCAGCGAGACCTCGGGAGACGGCGGGAGAACCGCCAGTCGGACCCGACAGGAGTCGGCCTGGGGGAGTTGGCCAAGCCCTCCCCCGGGGCCCACGCGCCATTAATCAACATGAGATGGGGAGTGGCCACAGTGATCGCCCGCCAGGCGGCAGGGCTGTTGCCACGACCCCATGACCAAGCCTGCGTCATCAGAAGCACTGCTACAGTAATCAGCAGCTGGCAAGACCCGCCCGCGGCGGACGCGGCCTGTCGGCTCCGTACCAGACCAGTCGGTGGGGCCCACCAGTCGGCGGGCCCGAGTAGTCGGCGGAGAAGTCGGAGGTCGGAGGAACTGACGGCTGGGCCCACGCCCAGTCTAATTACCATTGTACCCCTAGGGGGTAGGCCTATATAAACCCCTCAGGGCACCCATGCGAAGGGTTGGAACCCAGTAGTTCTAGACCAGACCAGATAAAAGGAGAGAGCTAGCCCTGCCCTCTCCTACCACCAAAAACAGCTCAAGGAGCAACCGTGTAAACACTTGGCCATAGTGATCATGCGAAGACCGTGCAGAGCAGTAGTAGGGGTGTTATCTCCTCGGAGAGCCCTGAAGCTGGGTAAGATTCGCCGGCGTGCATGTCTTTGCCTCATCCCGTTTCCAGGCACCGGCGACGTTCTACTCGCCCCCACCATGATATGCCATCCGTTGGCATATGTCGCACCAAACCCCCGACATTTGGCGCCCACCGTGGGGCATGGTGCATCGCCGTCCGGAGATCTGTTCTGGACGGGAACCCTTTTCCTCCCTGGCAAGCACAGCCAGCTAGGCACGCCAGACGAAGTTTGCATCGACGCGTTGCGCGGCGTTGAGATCGCCTGCGCAGCTAGCTCCTTGGCCAAACTTGTCGGCGAGGTCCGCCTCTCCGACGATCCTGCGTTCGACACAGGCGCGGGCGGCCCCGAGAACCTCCTCGCAGGCCTCCTTGATCAACTCCACGTTTCCGGCGAGCCTGCCGTAGACTTGGAGTCCGTAGGCTCTACCGACCCGATGCTGGTTGACTCCAACACCGCGTCGATCGACGCATTCCCCGCCAACGTGGTGGTCTACAATGAACCTCTCCCCCACACGGAGAGCGACGGAGGCACCGTCACCGCAGTACTAGTCATCAGTCATGATGAGTTCCCTGGCGGAGGAGCGCCCGA
The DNA here is from genome assembly GCF_018294505.1 of Triticum aestivum. Taxonomy (NCBI): domain Eukaryota; kingdom Viridiplantae; phylum Streptophyta; class Magnoliopsida; order Poales; family Poaceae; genus Triticum; species Triticum aestivum. The sequence goes on along the minus strand of NC_057797.1, from coordinate 264,620,727 downwards.
CTCACTCGGCGCGGCGCTGCAAGACCTGGCTGCGCCCATTCCGGAAGATGCTGACGCAGCAACGTTAGAAGCGCACCGCCTTCAGCTTGTTGAAGGCGCGAAGAAGCGGGCCAGCATGCGACGCTTGTCAGAAGCTTACCAGCGGGAGATGGATCGCGCCGTTGGCGGCTCGCCGGCCCCGGCAGGGCCCAGCCGCCTTGGCGCGGTCCAGCAGTGCGACGTACCCATCGCCAGCGGAGAACATCCAAGCCACCCAGACAACGGCGGATGAGCTGGACAATTTCGAGGGCGAAGAACGCCGCCTCATGATCGAGCGAGTCCAGCGGCTCCTCGACGTGGCCGCTGCGCAGAACGAGGCCGGCCGCCGCACGGAGGCGCCGCAGCGGCCAAACGACGACCCGCACCGAGATCAAGGCGCGACGTCTCGGACGCCGACTGGCGGCGCCCGAGGAAGAAAGGACAAGGAGCCGGCTATCAGCCACGGTCGGACTCGCATTACCATAGAGTGCGACCGAGATGGCCGCCTGAGAGCAGTGGAACGCCGGGACGACTGTCCCCCTCCCCCTCCCCGCAAGGAGAGGCGAGTCTCCCCGCCGCCTGTTGACCATCCGACTCTCGGTGACCGCCTTGGCCGCCGAGAGGGAGTTGGAGCGAATGACGCCCGCCACCGGATCGACCGATTTCACCGGTCCCTGGCGCTTGAAGAAGAAGACGAGCTGGGTCCGCCTTGTTTCGGGCCCCGCATTCGGGACGAGCCCTTTCCCAGAGGGTTCACGCTCCCAAGAGACACGCCCAAGTATACCGGCTCCGTGAAGCCGGAAGACTGGCTAGTCGACTACTCCACGGCTGTCAGCATAGCAAACGGCAACAAGCGTGTCGCCGTAAAGTACGTTCTACTCATGCTCCAGGGCACGACCCGGACACGGCTGAACAGCCTAAAGCCCCGCAACATCAACAGCTGGGTCGACTTCACTGAAGCGTTCGTCCGCAACTTCACCAGCACGTACAAGCGCCCTCCCAAGCCTCGTCGGCTCTCCTTGTGCGTGCAAGGTCCTGACGAGTCGACCCGCGACTACCTCACGTGTTGGGCTGAGCTCTGGAACTCCTGCGAGGGCGTGCACGAGGTGCAGGCCATCGAGTACTTCACAGCCGGGTGCCGAGAAGGCACCCTCCTCAAGCACAAGCTCCTCTACGACGAGCCAGAAACCCTCGACGAGCTGCTGATCATAGCGGACAAGTACGCCACGGACGACTCCTCCATGAAGGAGGAAATTCAAATCAGCACGACCGGCAAAGTGGCTCCTCAAGCCCCAAGAACTCCGGCGGCAGACGCCGGCAGGCGACAACAGCAGGGCGACAACAAGCGCAAGGACTCGTGACCGTGGAAGCCCAGAAGCCAGAAGAGCAGCCTCCGCCCAAGCGACAGAAAGGCGGCAAGCCGAACTGGTTGCCGGCCTTCTCCTATGAGCAGACCTTGGATGGACCTTGCAAGTTCCACAGCGGCGCGAAGCCGTCAAATCACACCACCCGGAAGTGCCACTGGCTCACCAGGACCGCCAAGGGAGACGGCCTCCTGCCACCCCCGCTTGCTGGGCAGCCGCCTCCGCCTCCGCCCCAGCAGCCGGCAGTCAGGCCAGTCGGCACAGTACAAGACGAATACCCTGAAGAGCATGGAGCCTATGTGGTGTTCACCAGTGTGGCTGATTATTGACGCAGCAGGCAGCTGCAGCGACAAGAGGTGAACGCAGTAGTCTCAGAGACGCCAGAGTTCATGCACTGGTCTGAGAAGCCCATCAGCTGGAGCAGGGCTGACCACCCAGAAGTGATGCCGAGTCCGGGCTCCTACGCCTTGGTCCTGGATGCCACCTTTGCCATAGACAAACGGGCCGCTCGTTTCTCGCGAGTTCTGATAGACGGGGGCAGCAACATCAATATCCTCTACAAGGACACCATGGAGAAGTTAGGAATCAAGCAAAGACAGCTTCAGAACAGCCGGACTATGTTCCACGGCATTGTTCCTGGGCTTTCCTGCTCACCAATCGGCAAGATCCTGATTGAAGTCCTCTTTGGGGACAAAGATCACTTCCGAAGAGAGCCAGTTTGGTTTGAGGTGGTGGACCTTGAGAGCCTGTACCTTGCGCTGCTTGGCCGACCCGCCTTGGCCAAGTTCATGGCGGCCCCCCACTACGCCTACCTCAAGATGAAGATGCCCAGTTCCAGGGGAATTCTGACTGTGGCCGGTGACTACCGGAAGTCGTCCGCTTGCGCGGCCGAAAGCAGTCAGCTGGCCGAGTCCCTGGTAATCGCAGCCGAGAAGCAACTCCTTGAACGAGTTGTGGCGATGGCCGGCAAGCAGCCGGAGATATCTCCCGACCCAAAGGAGTCGGAAGCCGAAGGTTCGTTCAAGACGGCCAACGAGACAAAGAAGATACCCTTGGATCCGGAGCACCCAGAGAGGTACGCCGTCGTAGGTGCGAACCTCGACAGCAAATAGGAAGGCGAGCTCGTGGATTTCCTCCGTGAGAATCGGGACATCTTCGCATGGTCTTCCAAAGACATGCCAGGTGTACCGACGGATTTCGCCGAGCACAAGTTACATGTCCGATCTGATGCAAAGCCGGTCAGGCAGCCCCTGCGCCACTTATCAGAAGAGAAGAGAAGAGTCGTCGGAGAAGAGATAGCCCGACTCCTAGCAGCTGGCTTCATTATGGAAGTTTTCTTTCTGGAGTGGCTGGCAAATCCGGTCCTGGTGCTAAAGAAGAACAAGCAGTGGCGAATGTGTATTGACTACACGGGCCTCAACAAGGCCTGCCCCAAGGACCCATTTGCTGTACCAAGAATCGATCAGGTGATAGACTCCGCGGTTGGATGCGAGCTATTGAGTTTCTTGGATGCATACTCAAGATATCACCAGATCAAGCTGAACCCAGCTGACAGATTGAAGACCGCCTTCATCACGCCATTTGGAGCATTCTGCTACCTCACCATGACGTTCGGCTTAAGGAATGTCGGTGCCACCTTTCAGCGTTGCATGCAGAAGTGCCTCCTCAAGCAGCTCGGCAGGAACGCCCATGTTTATGTGGACGACGTGGTGGTGAAGACGGAAAAGCATGGAACACTGCTGGAAGACCTCAAGGAGACCTTTGAGAACCTACGCCGGTTCCAGATCAAGCTCAACCCCGAGAAGTGTGTCTTCAGAGTGCCAGCCGGCCAGCTGCTAGGTTTCCTGGTCTCTGAACGCGGCATAGAATGCAACCCAGTAAAAATCAAGGCCATCGAGAGAATGGAGGTACCCAGCCGACTGCTGGATGTGTAGAAGTTCACCGGCTGCTTAGCGTCCATCAGCCGATTCATCAGTCGGCTGGGCGAGAAAGCTCTCCCCTTATACCAACTCATGAAGAAGACCACTTTTTTCGAGTGGAACCATAAGGCGGACGAAGCTTTTCACCAGTTGAAGAAGATGCTGACCACTCCACCCGTCCTGGCGGCTCCGACTCCCAAGGAACCTATGCTCCTGTACATCGCCGCCACCAGCCGAGTAGTCAGCACAGTCATTGTTGTAGAGCGCAAGGAAGAAGGCAAGGCGCTACCGGTCCAGAGACCAGTATATTACCTGAGCGAGGTACTGTCGACCTCCAAGCAGAACTACCCCCACTACCAGAAGATGTGCTATGGCGTGCACTTTGCTGCCAAGAAATTGAAGCCTTACTTTCAAGAGCATCCAATCACGGTGGTCTGCACGGCCCCGCTTGCCGAGATCATCGGTAGCCGAGATGCTTCTGGTCGAGTGGCTAAGTTGGCCATAGAGCTGGCTCCTTACACCATCTACTACCAGCCCCGCACCGCCATTAAGTCACAAGCACTGGCCGATTTTCTCATCGACTGGGCCGAGACCCAGTACCTGCCTCCAGCGCCCGACTCCACCCATTGGCGGATGCATTTCGACGGCTCCAAGATGCGCACCAGCATGGGAGCCGGCGTCGTCCTCACCTCTCCCAAAGGCGAGAAGCTCAAGTATGCGCTGCAAATCCATTTTGCCGCCTCCAACAACATTGCCGAGTACGAGGCGCTCATTCACGGGCTCCGGCTTGCCAAAGAACTTGGCATCCGCCGGATCTTGTGTTATGGCGACTCGGACTTAGTGGTCTAGCAGTCATCCGGCGACTGGGATGCGAAAGATGCAAACATGGCGAGCTACCGTTTCCTCGTGCAGCAACTCAGCGGGTATTTCGAAGGGTGCGAGTTCCTCCATGTGCCAAGAAACGATAACGACCAAGCAGATGCCTTGGCACAAATCGGCTCTACCCGCCAAGCAATACCCTCTGGCGTCGCCCTTCAACGCCTCCTCAAGCCGTCTATCAAGCCTTCGCTAGAATCGGACTCCATTTTTGTGCCGACTCCTCCCAAAGACGGCGGATCCGACTCCAGAGCTCCGGCGGTCGGAACGGGAACTTTGGCGGATGACTCCAAAGCCGCCACGGTCGAGCCCGGCCCGGGGACAGCGGTGGCGGACTCGAAGATTCCAGAACTCGGCCCAAGGGCCACGCCAGTCAGCCTGGGGACTTCATCAACCTAGCAAGCGGCTGTTGACTCCAACCGCCGCCTCCCAGCCCAGCCGCCCTCGTCCAAGTCACAGTTCTGGTAGTCGAAGAAATAGAAGCACCCTCATGGGCCCAGCCCATCCTCAAATTCCTGGTGAAGAAGGAGCTACCAACTGATGAGACCTCAACTCGGCAAGTACAACGTCGAGCGGCAGCCTATACCATAATCAACAGAGAGCTGGTCAGGCGCAGCGTCACTGGTGTCTACCAACGCTGCGTAGAGCCAGAGCAAGGCCAGGCAATTCTCAAAGACATCCATCAAGGCGAATGCGGCCACCATGCGGCTTCAAGAGCACTCATCGCCAAAGCCTTTCGGCACGGTTTCTTCTGGCCGACTGCCTTGGAAGAGGCCAAGGAGTTGGTCCAAAAATGCAAAGGGTGCCAGAAGTTCAGCTCCAAGCCGCACCAGCCGGCTTCTGCGCTCAAGACCATCCCCATTGCCTGGCCTTTCACAGTTTGGGGTCTAGACATGGTGGGACCATTCAAGACAGCACGAGGTGGTTTAACTCACCTACTTGTCGCAGTGGACAAGTTCACCAAGTGGGTGGAAATGAAGCCAATTAAGAAACTGAACGGTCCGACTACCGTGACCTTCATCACCGATATCACAATTCGGTATGGCATACCACACATCATCATCACCGACAACGGCACAAATCTTGCCAAAGGCGCCTTGGCCCATTTCTGCGCAACACAGGGCATCTGACTGGACCTAGCGTCCGTCGCCCATCCGCAGTCGAACGGCCAAGTGGAGCGAGCAAACGGCCTCATCCTGTCCGGTATCAAGCCTCGGTTGATTGAGCCTCTGGAGCGCTCGGCTGGCTGCTGGCTCGACGAGCTGCCAGCCGTCCTCTGGAGTCTGTGCACGACTCCAAACAAGTCAACCGGCTTCACGCCCTTCTTCCCCGTCTATGGTGCCGAAGCTGTCATCCCAACAGACATAGAGTTTGACTCCCCACGAGTCACCATGTACACCGAGGAGGAAGCAGAAGAAGCACGACAAGACGGCGTCGATCTGCTGGAAGAAGGCCGGCTGTTGGCACTCAGCCGGTCCAGCGTCTACCAGCAGAGCCTGCGCCGATACCACAACAGGAAGGTCAGGCCAAGATCTTTCCAAGAAGGCGACCTTGTGCTTCGGCTGATCCAGCGAACAGCCGGCCAGCACAAGCTGTCGGCGCCTTGGGAAGGCCCTTTCATCATTAGCAAAGTACTGGGCAACGATTCCTACTACCTGATCGACGCTTAGAAGCCCCGAGCACGCAAGAGGGACGACTCTGGCAAGGAGACAGAGCGGCCATGGAATGCAAATCTCCTCCGAAGATTTTACAGTTGATGCAGTATATACCACGCTACCTTTTGTATTTAAGTATCAAGACTTTGGGCCCCCCGAGACGAGCTCGGGGGCTGCCCTCTTTTGTCTGTATGATAAAAATTATGCCTACAAGTATGTTACTCTTTGTCATGCTGCTTGGCACCGGGCTCGACAAGTCGGCCCGGGGACTTGCCGCCTTGCACTATGAAATGCTTCCTACAGTCGGACAAGTAGTGTGTAAACGCCTAAGCCGTCTCCTGTTAGAAGCCACAACTCGTAGAGTGACTGTACGGTGGGCAGCAGTAAGGTAGAATGGGCATTCGCATGAAAAAATGGCTAAGGACTCAAAGCATAAAACATAGCTCAAGACGGCTTCCAGCCTTTCTCACAAACCGACTCTTGGATAGTCGGATTGCCGTCTTCTATCCAACTTGCTCAAACAATCTTGAAAACGGCTAAGTACTTGCTTTCCCAAAGTAGCCTGGCACTTGATCCAGCAACAGTCCGCAGAGCGGCTATCCGATTGGCAAGGCAGGCAACTAAGAGAAAGCGACAAAGGAAAACAGCGAAAAGAACAATGAGCAAGAAAAGATAGATATATATATTTACATAACATAGGCCCTTGGCCGAATTGTCGAGTAGAGGTCCAAAATACACCTCGCGGGTGGAATTGTGCGAATTAACAAGTTCTTCAAAGACTACTGAAGCAGATAAAATAAAAGACACAACGGCAGCTCAGGAGGCAGCAGACGGAGTCGAAGGGTCAGAGGAGGCGCTAGCGTCAGGCGTCGGGGCGGCCGGCTGGCTAGTCTTGGCTTGATCACCTCCGGTAGCAGTCGGGTCGGTCGCACGCGGCTCGTTGCTGGAGGCGCGGTCGGGCTGAGGCTGGCCATCTGCTCCGTCTTCTAGTGCCTCCGCCTCGCCCCCATCCTCCGCCTCGTCCTCCTCCTCGACGCTAGAGCCAATCACCTCCGCCGAGTCTTCGCCGTAGTCTGGGTTCATCCCAAACCACTCCGGCGGTACCTCCTCGCCGTCTTTAGACCGCTTGGGGATGAAGATGCTGGTGTCAGTGTACTCGGCGATCCCCGCTGCACGTTTGACGAGGTCATCTTCCGCAGCCGCCAGCTCCGGCTGGGCCTCCGACCGAAGTGTGGCCAACCGGTCTAGATCCAGCCCCGGATACCACACCTTGACGAACTCCAAGGCCCGGCGTGCTCCAGCCCAGGCCGAAGATCCCTTCCAGGCCTCAAGACGACTGACCGCGACCGCCTGCCAGTTGGCCGTCAGGCTGGGGGTGCGTGGAGCCTGCATATCCGGCCAAAGGGCGGCAATCACCTGGGCACTGACGCGCTGAAGCCAGCGCAGCATCCGGTGAGCCAGCCAGAGGCGAGCCTCGATGCTCGGGATGTGCTCGTCAAGAGTTCGGGGGGCATCGGCGGCGATCTCCGTGCCCTCCGCCCTCCGACTTTCACGGTCGGCCTCGATGGCTTGGATGGCAGCCTACAACTGCCCAGGGAAGATGTCTGCAAAAACGCGAAGAAACGAAGAAGCTAGTAAAAAACCAGGAGTCGGCACGATTTAAATTGGCAGCTCGAGGAAAGAAAATAAAGAGACTCACCATCAACGATGTCTTCAATCTCGTGGAAGCCAGAGGACAACAGCGCCACCTTGTCAGACCAGGAGGAGTGCTCACTCGCGAACTCGGCCAAGAGGGCGGTTTCTGCCTCCTTCGCCCCCCTCTGCGACTTCACAAGCAGCTCCTTCTGCTCTGTCAACTAAGTGGCCAGCAGATCGAGCTCTGTGGCGAGCCTGCTGCACTCCTCCCCTTTGGCGCGCAGGGCGGAGTTGGCTTCGCTCAGTTGCTGTTGAAGAGTAGCGTTGGCTCCTGAAGAAAAGGAAGAAAGATAACAGTCGTCAACAAGCAGGTCGCCGGGGAGATCCGGCCCGACTGCTCAGTAGTCGGCCCGAATCTCAGGGACTACAGCCCGCGGGTGCGCTAGTGCGCCCCCGTAGAGAAGAAAAAAGGATTTACTCTGGCTCTCCGCCAAGTCGGCGGTCCCCTTTCCTAGCTCTTCAACGTTACGGTTGAAGGCAGTGATGCGGAGGTTGTGGTAATCCTGCGACAAGCATTTCAGACAAAGTTAGTACCCAGAAGTTCATCAATTGGAGTTCCGGGCCGCCTGCTCAGCAGCAGGCCCAAAACTCGGGGACTGCACCCAGTGGGTGCGCTGGCGCGCCCGCACAGAGAGGAACAAGAAAACAAAGACCAAAAGAAAAAAAACATACCCGGACGGCTGCCGGCGACGCTAGGAACGCCTTGGTGCAACTCTGGAGAGCGTCGCCCTCAGCACGGAGCTTTGCCTGGACGTCCAGGAGCGCCCGGTTCAGCGGCCCTGTGCCGCCTCCTCGCACCCACCCAATAGGTGCGGCGCTCGTCGCTTTGGCATCTGGGGCCGTCGAGCTAGCGGTTTCGGCTTCCAGGGGGCGGGGTGCCGAAGTCGCCTTCTCCAGACGACGGCGCGTTGGCGAGCCGACTTGGAGGAGTAGCCTCGCCACGGCCTCTTCTTCGGTCGGCGGCACCGAAGGGTCCGTTGGCTGCTCGCCTTGCGCGCCTTCAGACGGCGGCGGAACGTTCGCATCCGGAGCAGAGGGGTCGCCGCCTTCCCTCTCCGCGACGAGGTTCCCCCTGCCGGCTTCTCCAGTTGGCCCCGTGAGCTTCGGAGGCGGCGGCGTAGAGTTCAGCTAGGTAACGAGCAAGGCCGACTGGCGGCATGCGGCTTCTTCAGCTTGCTGCTTCACCGAGGCGGCGGCTTCAGCCTCCGCTAGTTTTTTCTTAGCGGAGGCCTCCGCCCTGTCGGCCTCCGCCTTCTCCAGGCGGAGGGCCTCTTCTTCATTGCGCTTCTCCTCCGCATTCTGCTCCGTCGCCACCCGTTGGTCAGCAGCGGGGTCAATCCGCCGAGTGGTGGCGGACGTCTCCGCTGACCCCATGACGGAGGCGGCGGCAACCCGCTCAAGAAAGAGGGGAGCCCTGAAGAAAGAGGGGCAAGCAGAGACTCAGACAAACCACAAAGAAAGAATAAAACTTTGAAGACAGAGTACTTACGCGGAGACCAACGACGGCTTCTTCACTTCCTTACGGAAGCGGATGGCCTTCGTGGCTGCCTCGTCCTGCCGGGTCGCCGCAGCCGAACCCTTGGGCTTCTTCGGCCGACTGCCAAACAAAGTCGGCGCGACCCTGTGCTTCTTCCCGCCACCTAGAGCGCCCAGCATGGAAGAAGAGCCCGCGCCTGGCTGGCTGGCTCCTGGCTGATGGCGAGGGGCGACTTCTCCCTCGGCGTTGTCTTCAGGCCAGACGGCGAAGGTAGCCGAAGCCCTAAAGTCGCCTGCTGTCCCTCCGCCTCCCTCGGCGTCATCTTCGAGAGCCGCCGCCCCCAGACCGGGGTCCTCGACGTCGCTCTCCGCCGATCTGGTGGCTGGTGGGTGAAGAACGGGATTCTAACCAAAGCCGACTGGTCAGAACAAAACTCGGCAAGAAAAGACGATCAAAAGAAAGAAAAGAAAGGCGACTCACCACGGGCGGGGGGTCAGCGCGGGAGTACGGCACCTTGACGAATCGCCAGTCCTCCGGGAGCCTGCTGTCTGAAAGGTAGTTCACCATGAGGGCCACCTCTTCGTAAGGCATGTCCTTGGTGCACATCCGACTCGGGTCGTGGTGCCCGCTCATCTGGCATATCATGTGAGGGCGGCCTTGGAGTGGAAGAACTCGGCGCGACACGAAGGCAGCCAGTAGGTCAGGACCAGTCACACCCTTCGACTGTGTCAGCTCTCGGAGTCGCGTGATGGCGCCGGCTCCCGCAGGCGTCAGCGACCTGGCTCAGTATGACCAGTTGGGCAGTCTGCCAGCCGGCGGGCCGGCTTCGTAAGCCGGCAGATTGATCCAGTCGCCCCTCGTGGCGATGTTCCTGACGTAGAAGTAGGACCTCTACCACATCTTCACCGACTTTATCAGCGAGATGGGGGGGAAGGGCTTGTCGGCTCCTGACCTTCGCACGACGTTGAAGGCGCCGCATTGAGCCGGCACGCCCGCGGCCTGGGTGCCGAGCTTGGAAAAGAAGAACTCCCCCAGAGCTCGAGGGTGGGGAGGACTCCGAGGAAGCCTTCACACAAGGCCACGAAGGCGGACAGCAGCACCACGGTGTTGGGGCTGAGGTGGTGAGGCTGGAGTCCGTAGAACTCCATGAAAGACCGGAAAAAGCTGCTCGCCGGCAGCCCCAGCCCGCGCAGGCAATGCGAGCGCAAGATGACCCGCTCGCCCTCCTGTGGGGCGGGGGAAATCTCCCCCTCCGGCGCAAGACGCACCTGCACGCGATCCTCGCCGGGAAGCCGGCGGGTCCGGCGTAGGAACTCGATGTGGTCTTCATGGACTTCAGAACCGTCCCAGGTGCCGGAGCGCACTGGGGGAGGCGCGGCAGCAGAGGAGGAACTCATCGCGAGCTGTCACCGCGGTGTTCGCCGGAGCTTGGGCGTGCGGCGGAGCGAAGAAGAGAGGAGGAGAGTGAGGAGAGCGAGGAAGAAGAGAACGAGGGGTAGTGGGATGGAGGGGCACGCGTGCCCCCCTCTTCCCCCTACTTATAGCCCCGTCGGGATTTACTGCACCCACAACCCCACGACCCCCACGATCCACGTAAAGTTACTGCGCGCAGTACTCCACGGGAATCCCAACCTTCCACCAGGGCCGCAGCGGATCCGCTCGGGCGCCAAGGCGCGGTAGTGGCGGGCCCCACCTATGGGCCTGTCCCATCGCATGCGTAGGCTTGCAGGACGGCCTGGCCACGTGCCCTCGCGTGGCAGGTCAAGAACGGGCGGCGGCCTGGAGGCTTAGCTAGCACGCCACCTAAATCCCGCCGCGACGTTCGAAATGCTGGGCAAGTCGGAATTGAGTGAGTCCGACTTGAGCAAGTCCGACTCCTTCTAGACGGCCCGGCAGAAGTCAATCAAAGACCATGTGTCGAGCACCCGGAGAGAGAAACTGCTGAGGCTTCTCGGTCGATCGTCCGCGGCGCCTCATCAGCTCCGGGGACTACTGTCGGAGTAATGGGCCACGGGTAGGCCAACCGGAGTCCCATAACCTTTCCAGACATCGGGGCAGGCTGCGCCCCTCAAGACTCCGGGACGAAGAGCCGCCTCCTGAGGAGTCGACGGCAGGGTGGCCGACGGCCCGCTCACGGCCGAGTCCCAGGGACGACTTCGAGAGAAGCCGGCTTTGGGGAGTCGACCGGCGACTCCAACAAATCATGACCACATCGAAGGGGACGGGGCAGGGGCGTGGCTATAGTGAAGCCCACTCCCCGCCCCTGACCAAGGGCAGGCATGGCCACAGCACGCCATACTCAGGAAGATCTCCGTGCGGCGTGGCACTGTTGCCCGGCCGGCCCTGACATCAGCACCACAGTACCGAGTCCTATGCCCACGACGGCTTGTTTGTACGCCCTGGAAGCAGCGGGGCCCACCAGCCAGCGAGACCTCGGGAGACGGCGGGAGAACCGCCAGTCGGACCCGACGTGAGTCGGCCCGGGGGAGTCGTCCGAGCCCTCCCCCGGGGCCCACGCTCCATTAATCAAGATGAGATGGGGAGTAGCCACAGTGATCGCCCGCCAGGCGGCAGGGCTGTTGCCACGACCCCATGACCAAGCCTGCGTCATCAGAAGCACGCCTACAGTAATCAGCAGCCGGCAAGACCAGCCTGCGGCGGACACAGCCTGTCGGCTCCGTACCAGACCAGTCGGCGGGGCCCACCAGTCGGCGGGCCCTAGCAGTCGGCGGAGAAGTCGGAGGTCGGAGGCACTAACGGATGGGCCCGCGCCCAGTCTAATTACCATTGTACCCCTGGGGGGTAGGCCTATATAAACCCCCCAGGGCACCCATGCGAAGGGTTGGAACCCAGTAGTTCTAGACCAGACCAGATAAAAGGAGAGAGCTAGCCCTGCCCTCTCCTACCACCAAAAACAGCTCAAGGAGCAACCGTGTAAACACTTGGCCATAGTGATCATGCGGAGACCCCGCAGAGCAGCAGTATGGGTGTTATCTCCTCGGAGAGCCCTGAAGCTGGGTAAGATTCGCCGGCGTGCATGTCTTCGCCTCATCCCGTTTCCAGGCACCGGCGACGTTCTACTCGCCCCCACCATGATAGGCCATCCATTGGCATATGTCGCACCAAATCCCCGACACCCCCAGTTCTCTTCGTTGTCTGTTCTGAGCCCAGACACACTCGCACGCACCCGCGGCACGTCCAAAATAGTATTTTATAAGTGGCCGGAAAATGTTCTCAGAATGGGTTGAAAGTTGGCATGCGGTGTTGTTATGTTGTCAGTAGACCGCCTGTCAATTTTCATCACATTCGGAGCTTGTTTGATAGCCCAACCGTTAAATATATTGTGGCATTATAGCAGGTCATACCTCGGACGTTTTCGGTCTCCGAAGACTGCTGTCGGGCCTCGCTCTCTTCTCTCCTTTTAGCCCGAGGCCTTCTGCACAGCCCACCTAGGCCTAGCCTAGACCCCCCTCACGTTCGGGACGTCTGATCGTGATCGGAGGGCCCCGAAAGTCCCCCAAACACCCCTAACCCTAAACCTGCCGTATATAAACCACGTCCGCTTAAATTTTGGGGAGCAACCTACCCCCTCCTCCTAAATTTCTGAGCCCCTAATCATCAGTCGCCGCCTCCACCTCGAATTCCGTGCTGGCCAGCCCCTCCTCACCACTTGGCGCACCGCTAGCAGCCAGCTACCGGCCAGTCATACGTCTCCAACGTATCTATAATTATGAAGTATTCATGCCATGTTTACAATAGTTTTATATGATTTTGGTATGATTTGATTAGAACTAACCCGGACTGACGCTTTTTTCAGCAGAACTACCATTGTGTTATTTTTGTGCAGAAATAAAAGTTCTCGGAATGCGATGAAAATCAACGGACAGTTTTTCTCGAAAATATAAAAAATACTAGAACAAAAATCTACCAGAGGGGAGTCCCGTGGGCCCCAAGAGGGTGGGGGGCACGCCCACCCCCCTGGGCGCGCCCCTGTGCCTTGTGGACTACCCGTGGGGCCCCCTAACTTGTTCTCGATGCCAACCTCTCCTATAAATACCCAAACCTCCAAAAATTAACCTAGATCGGAAGTTCTGCCGCCGCAAGCCTCTGTAGCCACGAAAAATCAATCTAGGGCCTCTCTGGCACCCTGTCGGAGTGGGCCATCATCACCGAAGGCTACGGAGGAGGATCCTGGAGGGGCCATCATCACCATGAAGGCCAAGGAGCAGAGGGAGAACCTCTCCCCATCCAGGGGGGAGTCCATGGAGGATGAAGCACAAGGGGTAGAACCTCTCCTCCTCTCTCTCGGTGGCGTCGGAGTGTCATTGGGAGGGGAATCATCACCGCTGTGATCGTCTGGATCAACATCACCATCATATTCACCACCCTCACCTCTTTTATGCGGTCCATTTTCCCGCACCCGCTGTAATTCCTACTTGAACATGGTGCTTTATGCCACATATTATGATCCAATGATGTGTTGCCATCCTATGATGTTTTGAGTAGATATCCTTTGTCTTTGGGTTGATTGATGATCTAGATTGGTATGAGTTGTATGTTTTATTTTCATGATGTCCTATTGTGCCCTTCGGGTCGTGCAAGCGTGTAGGATTCCCGCTGTAGGGTGCTGCAATACGTTCATGATTCGCTTATAGTGGGTTGCTTGAGTGACAGAAGCATAAACCCGAGTAACGTGGTTGTTGCGTATGGGATAAAGGAGACTTGATGCTTTAATGCTATGGTTGGGTTCTACCTTAATGTTCTTTAGTAGTTGCGGATGCTCGCTAGAGTTCCAATCATAAGTGCATATGATCGATGAAGAGAAAGTATGTTAGCTTATGCCTCTCGCTCATATGAAACTGCAATGACGACTATCGGTCTTGTTAACGATAGCCTAAGACAATTCCACAAATCGATCCATCATTATTCCACACTCGCTATTTATAATATTTAGTAATATATTTAACTTTATGATAACAACACCTATGGTCGGATCACGGGTTCCGACAAACCCTCGAGGTTCGAACACTGGGGTGCCACGAAGGTTTTCTCCCTATCGATCCACGCCCTAGCTCTTTAAGATCTCGCAGATGAACTCAACGAAGTCACAACACAAAAAGACACAAGATTTATACTGGTTCGGGCCACCGTTCTGGTGTAATACGCTACTCAAGTGTGGTGGTGGTCGTTTGCCTCTTGGGCTAATGAAGAACAGTTACAAGGGGAAGAACAACCTCCTGAGGTTGAGGTGTTCTTGTGCTTGGTGGACTTGTCATGAGATTGATCCTCACTTGTCTCTCGTCCCTTTGTCCTCTCTTTCGTTTTCACCTCCCCCCTTACTGTGGTGGCTAGTTCTACTTATATAGGCCCTGGTCCTCTCCCAAAATATTGAGCGGGAAGGGAGCCAACAACGGCCGATTCGAAAGGGAACAACTAGTACAAGTTATCCTGACAAAAGGTTGTCTTCGTCTGCCAAAGGCTCTGGTGGTGACGCCGTCTTGGGCTCCATGGTGACCTCCGTCCTGACGTCCTTCTGGTCTTGGTCTCATGGCACCAATATAGAAACCTTTGCCTGATGCCTCGGTACTCCGCGCCTGCACTCGCCCCCTTGGCACCAAAGAGGAAACAAGGACACTATGCACGCTGGCGCCCGCCTTTTCTCGATTGTCATGGATCACGTCACGAGGACCTCGTGAGGTTTGCCTTGCCTTGATCTCTCCGCCCCTCGTGAGCCTGCCTGGCGAGGCCGCTCCTGAGGAGGTCTTGCGTCGTCCGCCTCGCGAGGCTTGGCCCCTCACGAGGGTCTTGAATGCCTCGTTGATGAAGATGGGCTGTATAGACCTGCCAGCCCAGCCACGCCGTGGACCGCAGGCAGGCAAGTCTGGGGACCCCCGTTCCCAGGACACTGACAGTAGCCCCGGGGCCCAAGGCATGCTCATGCTTGTCTTCAAGGCGAAGCCAAAGGGTCAAGCGCGGAGCGCCGCGGCCCCCCAAAGCCCGCAGCCTCGGTTGACACGTGGCGGTTGATTGGACGCGGGCGTCTCCGCTTCCCCATGCTGCCTCGGCAACTGCCCGACTTGACAAGTCCCTGCGACATGCATGGGAAGCCATCATTACCTGTGATCATGGGGATGCTGGTTGACCTTCTCCTGCTATAAATGGGGAGGGGTGCAGAGCCCTTGTCACCCATCTCTTCCCATTCTACTCGCTCCTTCTTCCTCCGCTCCATTGCCAGCAGCAGCTTCAATGGCGCCGATCGATAGGTTCTCTGCTGAAGAGAAGGGAAAGGTTCCCCTCGACGCATCGGCACTGCTCCCGCCAAAGAAAAGGTCGATCCACCGCCGCAACGCCACGGAGATGCAAGTGGTAGCGAGGCCTTGGTACGAGCGGCCTCCTACTGGGTATCCATTGCCCTTGTACGCCCAAGCCGGGGGCTCTGGAGGAAGAAGAGAGGGGCATCGGCGCGCACACCGCGGCCAAGGTTGCCGTGCCCCGGCGTCGAGTGCCATCGCTCCTGGAGTCCATGCCACGGACTCCCCACGTGAGCTCGTGTTGTGGGCGGCGATGCCCCCAAGCTCCTGGATCTGCTTCCTGCACTTGTTCTCTGACGTGATGACACCGAGGGGGCCCCCGAGCTCTTGTTGCAGGATGCTGACTGCGACGCTCCGACGACCGGAGCAGAAGTTGAAGCGGTCGCCACCGGCAAGATCTTCATGACCCACGGCTGGGGCGAGGTCGTGTGGGTTTGCCATGCAGAGGGCGTCCTCGCGATCCACTTCGAGTACGACGGCGCCTCCATGCTGTTCTTCAAGGTCTTCGACGTGGAGGGTCGCCGCTAGGAGTGCTGCCCCGAAGGAGAGCGCCAGGACGAGGCGGGCCCCGCTCGGGGCTACTCTAGCAGCAGCGATTCTTGGGAGTCCAGCAGTTCTCCCGAGCATTACGAGACTCCGGAGACGAGCGGCGACAGCTACGTGCCCCCGAGCTCTCGCTGCACCTAGAGCAAGGCCTCAACGTCCGGCCGCCGTCGTCGCTGATTTGAATGGGGTTGGCACCGGCCTTCCGCGGCCCACTGTTGATGATGGCGTTGGGCATAGGGGTGTGTAGATAGGATTCTCCTAGGTTCACGTGTTTTGTTCCCTGTAAAGAACCAAGAAGTACCCCGTGGGGGCGTGTAAAGGGTTTGCAATGTCTTTGTTGATGTTATCCCAATTAAGGAAGCCTTGTTAGTGCAGGTCCTGTTTAGGCTCGGTCTTCCCTTTCCAACCTCGCGACAGCTTGTTGCTCTATGTTGATAGGTCCCGGTTCCCAGGCAAGCTTCAGCCGTTGCTGGTATGCCAGGTCGCGTGCCGTGGTCATGGCCAGGAGGTGAGCGGCCCGAGGTCCAGTAAGAGCCTCTAAGGCGCGATAGTCAGAGGGTCCCCTTTAGCGCCCAAGCAGCCGTAGTAAGATAAGAAAGGGAGGCGACGGTGCTGCAATAGGGTCGTGGCAAGCATGTCCCCTAGATCCCAACAATTAGCTGATCTGAGCTCGTGACTTATCTTGGCGGTCCGAGGTCGATTCTTCATGATGTGCTAGACCGGTGCGCGATCATCCGCGGTGTGGCTAGGACAGGCTCATACAAGTCCTCCCCCTTCAATGCTCTCCTTTGTCCTCTACGTCCTCAGCTCCCGGCCCTCGAGCAAGCTCAGCCGCCGCTGGTATGCCAGGTCGCGTGCCGTGGTCAAGGCCAGGGGGTGAGGGCTGGAGAGCCAATAAGAGCTCCTGAGTCGCGATGCTCAGGAGCCCCCCTTTTAACATGCAAGTGGATTACTTGGAAGAGGTGGGAGCTCACGGTGCCGCCCGGTGCTATACTCGTGATATCCCTGCAAGCCAGCACAGGGAAGAACACGATCTGCCGTTATGGTTGCCATCCTGCCGCTGGTTGCTCCGCAAGGGGGTGAAGGCACCGAGGGCCTGGTCAGGTGACGTGTGTGTGGCGTGCCGTGAGCCAGAGCTCGAATGCTCAGGTTTATCGACGTGGTAGGGATGGACCCATGCGCCGGCGACGTGCCTGCGTGCTGAGGCCCCGTGGGAGGCGACGATTGAGTAGGTAGAAATCATAGATAGATCAAACATGAGAGTAGCATGTTTAAGCAAGTGCATAAGAGATATGTGCCACTGGGTCAGGCACGAGTGACTTGGGGATGATGCAGCCCGAGGCCCCCCCCCCCAACAAGGTAAGCTAAAGACATAAGAAAAGGGATACATGCCACAGGGATGGACCCACATGTGGGAATGATGCAGCCCGAGGGGCGTTCCCAGATAAATGACTAGGAAAGATGTCACATGGTCATGTTGACGAAGGAGATTTGAAGCAGCTGAAGGTGTACGGCGAAGGGGTTGCTCCTCACGGGCCTCCAGAGCTCTGAGCCTCGGGAGGCTCTGGGGGCTCAGGTGGTTCCTTGAGGACCGTCTCCATCTCCATCAGGACGGCGTGGTGCCTGACTTCCTGATCCGCTAGGATGCGCCGCAAGTTGCGTTGGTAGGCAGACGATACACATGGAAAGCCAAAGGGCATGCGAACGTAGCTGTGCGGTGGGCCCTCGCAGCGTCCCACGCGCGAAGGCCAGAAAATCTCCTGAGAAGAGGCCCTTTGAGCCCTGGAACATCGATGCAAACACGCAGCTCGGCATCCTTGCCTGGATGGGAAGATGCGTCTCCTGAGCCGTGGTCACCGCGCATGGCCCTTGCGTCTTGCAACTCCTGGGTGGTCTTGGTGATGAACTCCTGAACAGTGTGCGATCCTTGCCCTGCGCCCTCCTGAGGGAAACGTGCCACGAAGCACGCCTCCAAGTGGTTCCCGAGCGCCTCCCTCGTGATGTTGGCAAAGTCCGAGGCCTTCCAGAAGAAAGCCCCCGAGCCCTGCCCAAGAAGCGTGTTGGGCGCGCCTTCCTATGCGCTGGAGGGAGACACCCCTGTAGTGGGCACTGATCCTGACGAGACTCCGGCCTTGGCGTCACCCTCCTGAGGTCCTGCGCATTGTAGCTTCTTCTTCTTCTTCTTCTTGGGGATGGCATCAGGAGGGCCCTCACCCTTGCTATCGGGGTCATCGATTGCTGCAGCTTGGAAGTCATGCTTGAGGGAGCACACCGCATCTTTCTCTTCACATGGGACCGTGATGATCCCGCTGCTTCCCGACATCCTGAGGATATTGTAGCCATGATGGGTCACTGCCATGAACTTGGCCAGGGCTGGATATCCGAGGATGGCATTGTACGGCAGACGAATTTGTCCGACGTCGAAGTTGATGAGCCTTGGCCTTCTTCTTCTCTGGGTCCGCAGCAGGAAGCTCGAGGAGGGAGAGGTGCCCCTCCTCATCTCTAGCACACTTGGTCGCGATGTTGAAGAGCTCCAGGGTCGTGCACATCTCTTCATGGATGGCGAGCACCTCCTTCGTCTTGACGTCCAGACACCGTCAAAGAATGCAGAGATGATGGCTTCGTCGGTCACCTTGGGGATCTTGATTCGTGCGTTGTTGAAGCACTGAATGTACTTCTGTAGGGTCTCTCCTGGTTGCTGCTTGATGTGGTGCAGGTCGCCTGCGACCGGGGGGCGGTCGCGAGTGCCCTAGAAGTTGGCGATGAAGCGGGTGCGCATTTCGTCCCAGGAGGAGATCGAGCCTGGAGGCAGGTTCAGGAGCCAGGAGTGGGCACCTTCCTTGAGAGCCATGGGAAACTAGTTCGCCATGACCTTCTCGTCATCGTTGGCTTCTTCGATGCTCAGCTCATAGAGTTGCAAGTGTCGTTGAGGGAGTCCTGGATTAGGGGGTGTCCAGATGGCCGGACTATACCTTCAGCCGGACTCCTGGACTATGAAGATACAAGATTGAAGACTTCGTCCCGTCTCTGGAAGGGACTTTCCTTGGCGTGGAAGGCAAGCTTGGCGATATGGATATATAGATCTCCTACCATTGTAACCGACTTTGTGCAACCCTAACCCTCTCCGGTGTCTATATAAACCGGAGGGTTTTAGTCCGTAGGACAAGATACAGAACAACCATCATACCATAGGCTAGCTTCTAGGGTTTAGCCTCTCCGATCTCGTGGTAGATCTACTCTTGTACTACCCATATCATCAATATCAATCAAGCAGGACGTAGGGTTTTACCTCCATCAAGAGGGCCCGAACCTGGGTAAAACTTCGTGTCCCTTGCCTCCTGTTACCATCCGGCCTAGACGCACAGTTCGGGACCCCCTACCCGAGATCCGCTGGTTTTGACACCGACATTGGTGCTTTCATTGAGAGTTCCTCTGTGTCGTCGCCGTTAGGCTTGTTGGCTCCTACGATCATCAATAGCGATGCAGTCTAGGGTGAGACTTTCCTCCCTGGACAGATCTTCGTCTTCGGCGGCTTCGCACTGCGGGCCAATTCATGTGGCCATCTGGAGCATATCGAAAGATATGCCCCTGACTGTCAGGTCAGATTTGTAAGTTTAAACTACACGGCTGACATCCGTGGGGACTTGATCTTTGACGGATTCGAGCCACTGCCGAGCGTGCTGCACTGTCACAATGAGCATGATCTAGCTCTACCGCCAAACAGTGCCCTGGAGGCCGCACCAGCATCGGCTTCGACCCTTAATTCGGAGCCAACTGCGTCGATCGAGGATGGGTGGTTGGACGCCGCCTCGGGGGTTGCGATCCCAACGGCGATCGAGCCGAACACCAGCCCCGCACTCTGTGAGACTCGTGACTCCAAGGAGTCGGACTCCTCTCCGAACTCCGAACCCTCCGCGCCCCTGCCGATCGAATCCGATTGGGCGCCGATCATGGAGTTTACTGCCGCGGGCATCTTTCAGCACTCGCCTTTCGGCGATATTCTGAAGACACTAAAGTCTCTCTCTTTATCAGGAAAGCCTTGGCTAGACTACGGTCAGCAAGGTTGGGATACAGACGATGAAGAAATTCAAAGCCCACCCACCACCGACTTTGTAGCCACTGTCGACGATTTAACCGATATGCTCGACTTCGACTCCAAAGACATCGATGGTATGGACGCCGATGAAGGAGATGATGAAGAACCAGCGTCTATTGGGCCCTGGAAAGCCACCTCGTCATATGATGTATACATGGTGGACGCACCAAAAGATGATGACGAGGAGCGGAAGGACGCAATGAAGGCTTGTTCCCTCGAGAAGCAGTCAAAGCGGCGATGCAAGCGCCACCCCAAATCCTGCCTCGACAGAAATAACGATCACACAGACCTAGCGCTGGAGCAGGGCGAACCGCTGCCGGACAACGGCAATCCGGATAATCAAACCGAACAAACAAATTCTATCAAGGATAATGGTCCGGACGACATAACACCAGACAGGCACCCGTTGCAGCAGAATGCCCGTAAAAGGCTTGTTTCCACCGCGAGGAGTCTTAAAAAGCAGAAGCAAAGGCTCAAGGCTGCGCAATACACACTCCAAATCAGATGGAGTAAAATACTCAACACAGCAGCGAGGTACGGTGACAATCGCCCCGCTAAGAGCTACCCAAAGCGGAAACTGCTACCTGAATTCGATGAGGAGGCCTCAGACCCCCACAACCAAATATCAAAGCACCCACCTGGCCGGATAAACGACCCCTCTACCAACACAGAGTGGCATACAATGCCACTCACAATACAACACGCGACCCATGAGAGGGCTCGCACCCATAGGACGGCGCAACAAGATCCATCTATGGACCACGCAAGCGCGCCCCAGCATACAATGCAACACAACAAACATCCAAACAACGCGGAACACCTAGCTACAGGGGTGCCGCACACCCCCTATGTTTCACTGATGAGGTGCTGCACCATGAATTTCCAGAGGGATTCAAACCCGTAAACATAGAGACATACGACGGAACAACAGACCCTGGGGTCTGGATTGAGGACTACATCCTTCATATCCATATGGCTCGAGGAGATGATCTCCATTCCATCAAGTACTTACCCCTCAAGCTCAAAGGGCCAGCCCGTCACTGGCTTAAAGGCCTCCCCGAAAGCTCCATTGGAAGTTGGGAAGAGCTCGAAGACGCCTTTCCGGAAAATTTTCAAGGGACTTATGTCCGACCTCTGGATGCGGACGATTTGAGTCATATAACTCAACAGCCTGGAGAGTCAGCCCGAAAGCTTTGGAACGGGTTTCTTACTAAAAAGAACCAGATTGTCGACTGTCCGGACGCCAAGGCCTTCACAGCTTTTAAGCATAGCGTCCATGACGAATGGCTCGCCAGACACCTCAGCCAAAATAAGCCGAGAACGATGGCCGCGTTAACAAGCCTCATGACCCGCTTTTGCGCGGGTGAGGACAACTGGCTAGCCAGATGCAGCACCAGCGACCCCAGTACATCTGAAGTTAGAGATGGAAACGGGAAATCACGGTGCAACAGCAATAACAAACACCGGAATAAAGAAGACATCACGAAGGGCACGGCAGTAAACGCCGGATTCAAAAGATCTCGGCCAGGTAAAAAGCCGCCCTCTAAAGGCACCAGGGATGAACGTTCCAGCCTCAACAAAATTCTGGACCAAGTATGTCAGATCCATAGTACCCCTGGTAAACCTGCTAATCATATCCACAAAGAATGTTGGGTCTTTAAGCAGTCCGGCAAGCTCAACTCTGTACACAAGGGGGAGGATACACCAAGTGAAGACGAGGACAAGCCTCCCAAGCAAGACACTGGGGAACAAAAGAAATTTCCACCAGAAGTCAAAACAGTAAACGTGATACACGTGATCAAGGGAAAAAACAATGCGGCACTCCCAGGAAAATACACCCAAGTGCCTGTCACCGCGAAGTCCTGCCACTGGTCGTCTCAACCGATCACTTTCGACCATCGCGATTACTCAGCAAGTATCCGACGCGCAGGATGGGCTGCCATGGTATTAGACCCAGTAATTGGCGGATATCACTTCACACGAGTCTTGATGGATGGTGGTAGCAATTTAAACCTAATATATCAGGATACAATCCGCGGGATGGGGTTAGACCCAACAAAAATTCGCCATAGCAATACTACCTTTAAAGGAGTAACGCCAGGCCCAGGGGCTCGTTGTACGGGCTCCCTCCTACTACAAGTTATATTCGGCTCCCCGATAACTTCCGTCGCGAGCATTTAACCTTCCACATCGCTCTGTTCCAAAGTGGCTATCAAGCACTGCTCGGACAAGAAGCTTTTGCATGCTTTAATGCAATACCACACTACGCCTCCCTCACACTCAAGATGCCCGTTCCACGTGGCATCATTTTAGTGAACGGAAATATCAAGCGATCTCTGCGCACCGAAGAGAGTGCGGCTGCCTTGGTAGCCGCACAATAAAGGCGCCCGGACCAGCGAAAGCATCCAATAGGTCGTCAAGACCTCAGACACAACTAATCAAGTCCGGCGCCGCTACTTATACCGAATAAATGGTCACACCCCTATTTGTCAATACAAGGGGCTCAACGCGCGCAGACAAGTGGCAATTTCTTCTCATCTTGAATTATACATGGTTTCTTTAAAAACTATCTTTTTGCACGACAACTTTTTCACCTAAATTCCTCTCTTTTACAAACGATCATCATCCTACACCCGTCTAGGATACGGCACAACGGAGACACAGATGCAGACGTGCAGCAGGGACCCGCTCCAAGGATTCTTTTTAGATTAAGACCCTGCGTAAACCCTTTTTACTGTCTCTTGTTGATACATATCCACCGTTGAGAAGGATGCTGACGTCTTGGCATGTGGCCACGCTAGAACAATGCACGTACCTGGACACAAGGGGCTTCTTACAAAGGCCATTATTTAGGCCCGGTTTATACCACAAAGACCGAATACCTTAGGGAGTGTTCGGCGTCGCGAGTTTGGCCCTATATGCATCAGTTCCAAATCATTGTCTTTGGTCAAATGTTGGGTTTGCCCGGCTCCTGTATTTTGGTGCCTTACGTTCCGCTTTACCGGCTAAGGTAGCACTAGGAGAACTACTACGATTGTGCCCTGGTTCATCCGGACGAGCACCTCAGTAGAGAAAGCCGAAAACTGACTGTCATGATATAGCGTGAGACTGGTCAACCACTCGATGACCTATTGGAATGTTAGAATTCCTCCGCCTTAACAAAGGGCCGTTTCTCGGCCAGGCATGTACGCACCCCGGGATCGGGAGAGTGCGGAGCCACCAGGGGCTATCTAGTAGCCCCACTGTCAAACTCCTATGGCTAAGTGAAAGTGCTAAAGCATTATAGTCCGGTTGCCTCGCTCGCTCCGCTATCACCTCCTTAACAGGACCAAGACGTTGGGTTAAGTGTGAACGCGTGTTTTTTGCGAGCACCTCTGCATTATATGCGTGGGGGTTGAAGCCGACAACTGCAATCTTTCAGGTTATACACATGTATACATAAACGGCCGCCCATGAGGCATCATATTACTTTCAGGCAAAAGTATAAAAATAGCCTTATAAAAATTTATAAAAGCATTTAGCTTACAATGAGATTAAATATCACTCAAATATAATATTTTTTGAGCACTGGGTCTCTATCAAACGAGCACCCTCAAGAACTTCTTCAAAGTAGTGCTCAGCAGTCATTCGGCCTATGGCCGAATCCCGCGCTACAACGGTGGTAGCATCCATCTCCGCCAGTATGCTTTAACACGGGCAAAGGCCATCCGTGAGCCCTCTATGCACGCCGACCTCTTCATCACATTAATGCGCGACACCACATCAAGGTACTGCTGCACCAAGCTAAAATAGTTGTTCGGTTTTGGCCTTTCCGACCATAGCTGATCCACAACAGACCTCATGGCGAGTCCGAACAACCTATTCAGTTCGGCCCATTCGGCTAATTGGTCAGACAATGAAACCGGACACTCGGGAGAATGGAATTGTCTCCAAAACAGCTGGTCTACTTCATGGTCCGTCTGACCCTGGAAGTACTTGGCCGCATCGGCAGCACTCCTCGCAAAATCCATATACACATCCTCCGAACTCCACAGCCGATCTAGAGGGGCATACAGTGGATCTCCGAACTTCCTCCGCAACATAAAGGATTTCCCAGCTACAATATCCCCGACTTCCCGCAGCTCCTCCTTATTCGCCCTCATAGCAGAGCGGATGTCTTTTCTCGTTGCAGCAGCCTTCTCAAGGTCTGATGCCTTCGCTAGGTTTTCCTTTTCAAGAACCCGACAATGGTCGGCGATGGCTTTTAATTCTATGGCCATCTTGGCCATCTTATCTCGGCTCTCACCATGTGCGGCCTTCTCGGCTTTCAACTCTTCGGCCGCCTTCAAAGCAGCCGCATTACCAAACCTCGCTGGTTCCTTGGCTCGGGCAAGTTCTGCCCGCAAGGCTTCAACAGTGGCAGCTCCATCTGTAGTCACAACATATTAAGATACTGACATCATGCTGCTCTTACTATGTGGCATTTACCAGATAATGACACTTACCCTGTGCCTCGTCAAGCCTTTTGTTAACAAGCTTGATGTCGGCGTCTGCCGCATTCAACTGCCGTTTTAAATGGGCAAACTCGCTAGTCTGGCTAGCCACCGGAGCTTCCATCACCTGCACATAGAGGCAGTATGGCTATTACCTGGGAATATGATCCTCTGTTCAACGTCGTTTTCGGCGACAACCAGAGTCTCAGGGGCTACTATCTACACAGGGCACACCTAGCATGTGCAGGACTATCATACATTATTTTACGTACCTCAAAGCCTGTCAGTAGACTCATAAAAGCTTCATGCAATCCGCTTTCGGCGGACAAGATTATCTCCATCACCGTATTCATCAGCATACGGTGTTCATCTGAGATGGCCGCTCGCCCCACCAACTCCCTTAGAACATCCGATCGCACACCAGACGGTGCCGGACTCTTTTGCCTTCTCTCTTTGGGAGCCAGACACTGGGAGCTTCGGGGGTCAATGGGATTATCTTCTGGCCACACCGGACTCGGAGAGGACCTCCGCGACGACACTTCGGGGTCACCCACTTCTGGAGCGGAGGAGTCCGGAGGAGGCATTTCGCTCTCCATCATCTCCGGAAGAAGATCCCCCGAAGACGAGCTCATTTGAGAGGGGCTAAGGCCCGAACTGCAAAGATATATGCGGTGGTTATTTTCTCAGAAGAAAAGGATGGCATACCTGTACTATTAAAGTATTTCGGGTCACTTACGACTCGCTGGAGAATTGATTCCCCCGCGGACTTTGTGCGGCAAAAGCACCCCCCGAGGTAGGACCCTCTGTGTGAGACTTCTTCTCCCGTTTGGAAGCTTCGGCGTACGAATCCCCAGGCGCAGTCCTTTTCCTCCTCCGGTCGTCTTCCTTCATGGAGACACTCGCTCCCTCGGTTAGAATGGGCAGTGTTGGGGGCCCGCGTCTGCCCGTATTATCCTCCCCAGTATCCTCCTTCAAGGGCTCCGGGCAAGGTGCGACCTGGACCATCTTTTCCAGTACTGGATTGTCCAAACCCTCAGGGAGGGGGGCGAACACAGAATCAACTTCGCCTTTGTTAGCCAGTCCTAGTAAAAAAGCGAACTCTCAGAAATAACTTCGTAACAAATGAGAGATAGTATGTTCGGCCGGAAGATTCCTTACCTGTTCGGCGGCGCGGTTACTGCTCAGGCCCACGTCCTTGGTGATTTCCGGACACTCTACCTGAGGTCCGAAGAATGACTTGTACATCTCCTCGTGCGTCAGGCCGAGGAAATTTTGAATGACACGCAGTCCCTCGGGATTGAACTCCCACAAGCGAAGGGGCCAACGTTTACAAGGCTGGACTTGACGAACCAGCATAACTTGTATTAGCGCAACCAAACTAAAATCTCCATTGAAGAGATCTCGAATGCAGCTTTGCAGTATAGGCACATCCTTGGCTGGACCCCAGCTCAGACCTCTGCTGATCCATGACATCAGTTGTGGTGGAGGGCCCGAGCGGAAAACAGGGGCGGCCGCCCACTTGGCACTTCTAGGAGCCGTGATGTAGAACCACTCCTGTTGCCACAATTCAGACACCTCTGGAATGGAACCTTTGGGCCATGGAGCTCCCGTCATCTTGCATATTGAGGCACCTCCACACGCTGCATGTTGCCCCTCGATCATCTTCGGCTTTAATTCAAAGGTCTTGAGCCACAGGCCAAAGTGAGGGGTAACCCGGAGGAAGGCCTCACACACGACAATAAATGTCGTGATATGAAGAAAGGAGTCCAGAGCTAGATCATGGAAATCTAGCCCATAATAAAACATCAAACCCCTGACGAAAGGATCCAGAGCAAGGCCTAGACCTCGAAGGAAGTGGGAGACAAACACGAAGTTCTCGTTGGGTTCGGGGGGAGGGGACGGCCTGCCCTCGGGCAGGTGGCCTATGCAAAACCTCGGCGGTCAGATATCTGGCCTCCCTCAACTTTTTGATGTCTTCTTCCATGACGGAGGAAGGCACCCATGATTGAAGGTTCGGAGCACCAGACCTAAACTTTGGGTGTTTGAGCTTGAGGTGGGGGAAGGATTCGATTGAGCACGGCAGGGAAAAAATAAAAGCCTTGTCCCTTTATAAAGAGGGTGGATATCAAGCGTCCTCTCCATGGCTGTTTGGACTTGCCTATAGCTTAGGACTCCTAGAAGCGGTTGGGTTACCCACGCCCGTATTGATGAGAATCCCGGAATAAGAGGATGCGATCTCTGCTTCGACGAGACGTGCCAAGGAAACTGCCTCGCATGACATGCTGAGGTGGGACAATAAAATGATTCGAATAAAGGCTTGGCCGTGGTGCGATGTCACACTACAGAATACGTCAGCAGATTAGATTTGTGTAAATATTATTCTCTCTATGGCAATATGTGGAAACTTATTTTGCAGAGTCGGACACTATCTTTGTGTTCAAAATCTTCTATGATGTACTTGGAGGCGGAACCCACCTTGCAATGCCGAAGACAATCTGTGCGCCGGACTCATCATCATTGAAGCCTGGTTCAGGGGCTACTCAGGGAGTCCTAGATTAGGCGGTGTCCGGATGGCCGGACTATACCTTCAGCCGGACTCCTAGACTATGAAGATACAAGATTGAAGACTTCGTCCCGTTTCCGAAAGGGACTTTCCTTGGCGTGGAAGGCAAGCTTGGCGATATGGATATATAGATCTCCTACCATAATAACCGACTTTGTGTAACCCTAACCCTCTCTGTTGTCTATATAAACCGGAGGGTTTTAGTCCATAGGACAAGATACAGAACAACAATCATACCATAGGCTAGCTTATAGGGTTTAACCTCTTCGATCTCGTGGTAGATCTACTCTTGTACTACCCATATCATCAATATCAATCAAGCAGGATGTAGGGTTTTACCTCCATCAAGAGGGCCCGAACCTGGGTAAAACTTCGTGTCCCTTGCCTCCTGTTACCATCCGGCCTAGACGCATAGTTCAGGACCCCCTACTCGAGATCCTTCGGTTTTGACACCGACAGTCGTTGTTCTGGGAATGGGGATCGCCAGACTTGCCTGCCTGCGGCCCACAGCGTGGCTGAGCCAGCGGGCCGTACGGCCCATCTTCACCAACAAAGCATCCAAGACCCTCGCAAGGGGCCAAGCCTCGCGAGGCGGACGACGCGGGACCTCCTCCCGAGTGGCCTAGCTAGGAAGGCTCACGAGGAGCGGATATATCAAGGCGAGGCGAACCTCACGAGGCTCTCGTGACGTGAGCCATGACGATCGACACCAGGCGGGAGCCAGCGCGCCCAGTGTCCTTGTTTCCTCTTTGGTGTAAAGGAGGCAAGCGCAGCCGTGGAGTACCGAGGCCTCAGGAAAATGTTGCCATTTCGGTGCAATGAGACCGGGACCATGGACTGCAAGACAGAGGTCATTGTGGAGCCCAAGATGGCGTCACCACCAGAGCTTTGTGCAGGCGAAGACCACTTTTGTCAGGATAGCTTGTACTAGCTGTCCCCCTTCAAATTAGCCCGCCATTGTTGGCTCCCTTCCCGTTCGATATTTGGGAAGAGGACCAGGGCCTCTATAAATAGGACTAGCCACCACAGTGGATGGAGGATCTCATCTTGGCTTGAGATAACCTACACACCACAAGTCCGAAAGCACAAGAACACCTCAACCTCAGGAGGCTCTTCTTCCCTTGTATTGTTCATCATCAGCCCAAGAGGCAATCCAGCACCACCAGACTGGTGTAGGGTATTACACCACAACGGTGGCCCGAACCGGTATAAACCCCGTGTCTTTCCGTGTTGTGAGTTCGTCAAGTTCGTCCACAAGATCATAGCGAGCTAGAGCGTAGATCGGTAGGAGGGAAACACTTCGCGCGCACCCCAGTGTTCAAACCTTAAGGGTTAGCCGGAGCCCCATATCTGACATTTGGCGCGCCAGGTAGGGGTGGGCTGGGGCTTCTCTCCACCAACTAGTGCCCCATACCGCTGCACTACGCTCCCATGGCAGGTGCCCCGCCACCAACCTCTGTGGTCAACACCAGCAGCAGGGAGTCTGGGTACCGAGCCCTGCCCCACCGCTCTGTGGCGAGTGCAGTGGCCGGCCAAGTTCAGGCCGGAGATGCCACCATGTTACGATGGCACGACAGACTCGGCGATGTTCCTGCTAGCATACGACGAGGCGGTCCTCGAAGCCGCAGGCGACGACAAGATCATGGCAAACTTGTTCCCCCTGGCCCTCGCCGGTGAGCCGCGCTCTTGGCTGCTCAACTTCACGGGATCCAAGGTGACGTCATGGGGGGAACTCCGTGACCTCTTCACTGCGCGCTACGCGGCACCGGCACACCATGCAGTCGCGGCACTGCTGGGTGGCTCCCAAGCACCTCCTTTAGATCGCCAAGTCAAGCCTTTCTTCCGTCAGATTGGGGCGGCCTGCAAGCGCCCGGGGGCTCCGCCGGGTTGGGCCCGTAGGACAAGATACAGAACAACAATCATACCACAGGCTAGCTTATAGGGTTTAGCCTCTCCGATCTCATGGTAGATCTACTCTTGTACTACCCATATCATCAATATCAGTCAAGAAGGACGTAGGGTTTTACCTCCATCAAGAGGCCCGAACCTGGGTAAAACTTCGTGTCCCTTGCCTCCTGTTACCATCCGGCCTAGACGCACAGTTCAGGACCCCCTACCCGAGATCCGCCAGTTTTGACACCGGCAGTCGTTGTTCTGGGAACGGGGGTCCCCAGACTTGCCTGCCTGCGGCCCGCGGCGTGGCTGAGCCAGCAGGCCGTATGGCCCATCTTCACCAACAAAGCATCCAAGACCCTCGCAAGGGCCAAGCCTCGCACGGCAAACGACGCGGGACCTCCTCCTGAGTGGCCTAGCTAGGAAGGCTCACGAGGAGCGGAGATATCAAGGCGAGGTGAACCTCACGAGGCTCTCGTGATGTGAGCCATGACGATTGACACCAGGCGGGAGCCAGGCGGGAGCCAGCGCGCCCAGTGTCCTTATTTCCTCTTTGGTGCAAAGGAGGCAAGCGCAGCCGCAGAGTACCGAGGCCTCAGGCAAAGGTTCCCATTTCGGTGCAACCAGACCGGGACCATGGACTGCAAGACGGAGGTCATCGTGGAGCCCAAGAAGGTGTCACCACAAGAGCTTTGTGCCGGCGAAGACCGCTTTTGTTAGGATAGCTTATACTACTCGTCCCCCTTCAAATTAGCCTGCCATTGTTGGCTCCCTTCCCACTCGATTTTTGGGAAGAGGCCCAGGGCCTCCATAAATAGGACTAGCCACCAAAGTGGATGGAGGATCTCATCTTGGCTTGAGATAACCTACACACCACAAGTCCGAAAGCACAAGAACACCTCAACCTCAGGAGGCTGTTCGTCCCTTCTATTGTTCCTCATCAGCCCAAGAGGCAATCCAGCACCACCACATTGGAGTAGGGTATTACACCACAATGGTGGCCCGAACCGGTATAAACCCCGTGTCTTTCTGTGTTGTGAGTTCGTCAAGTTCGTCCACAAGATCTTAGCGAGCTAGAGCATAGATCGGTAGGAGGGAAACACTTTGCGTGCACCCCAGTGTTCAAACCTAAAGGGTTAGCCGGAGCCCCACATCCGACATTTGGCGCGCCAGGTAGGGGTGGGCCGGGGCTTCTCTCCACCAACCAGCGCCCCGTACCGCTGCACTACGCTCCCATGGCAGGTTCCCCGCCACCAACCTCCATGGTCAACACCAGCAGCAGGGAGTCTGGGTACCGAGCCCTGCCCCACCGCTCTGTGGCGAGTGCAGTGGCCGGCCAAGTTCAGGCCGGATATGCCACCGCGTTACGATGGCGCGACAGACTCGGCGATGTTCCTGCTAGCATACGACGAGGCGGTCCTCGAAGCCGGAGGCGACGGCAAGATCATGGCAAACTTGTTCCCCCTTGCCCTCGCCGGCGAGCCGCTCTCTTGGCTGCTCAACTTCACGGGATCCAAGCTGATGTCATGGGGGGAACTCCGTGACCTCTTCACTGCACGCTACGCGGCACCGGCACACCATGCAGTTGCGGCACTGCTGGGTGGCTCCCAAGCACCTCCTTCAGATCGCCAAGTCAAGCCTTTCTTCCGTCAGATTGGGGCGGCCTGCAAGCACCCGGGGGCTCCGCCGGGTTGGGCCCATAGGACAAGATACAGAACAACAATCATACCATTGGCTAGCTTATAAGGTTTAGCCTCTCCGATCTCGCGGTAGATCTACTCTTGTACTACCCATATCATCAATATCAATCAAGCAGGACGTAGGGTTTTACCTCCATCAAGAGGGCCCGAACCTGGGTAAAACTTCGTGTCCCTTGCCTCCTGTTACCATCCGGCCTAGACGCACAGTTCAGGAACCCCTACCCGAGATCCGCCAGTTTTGACACCGACAGTCGTCGTTCTGTTAACGGGGGTCCCCAGACTTGCCTGCCTGCGGCCCGCGGCGTGGCTGAGCCAGCAGGTCGTACAGCCCATCTTCACCAACAAAGCATCCAAGACCCTCGCAAGGGGCCAAGCCTCGCGAGGCGGATAACACAGGACCTCCTCCCGAGTGGCCTAGCTAGGAAGGCGCACAAGGAGCGGAGATATCAAGGCGAGGCGAACCTCACGAGGCTCTCGTGACGTGAGCCATGACGATCGACACCAGGCGGGAGCCAGCGCGCCCAGTGTCCATGTTTCCTCTTTGGTGTAAAGGAGGCAAGCGTAGCCGTGGAGTACCGAGGCCTCAGGCAAAGGTTGCCATTTTGGTGCAATGTGACCGGGACCATGGACTGCAAGACGGAGGTCATCGTGGAGCCCAAGATGGCGTCACCACCAGAGCTTTGTGCAGGCGAAGACCACTTTTGTCAGGATAGCTTGTACTAGCTGTCCCCCTTCAAATTAGCCCGCCATTGTTGGCTCCCTTCCCGTTCGATATTTGGGAAGAGGACCAGGGCCTCTATAAATAGGACCAGCCACCACAGTGGATGGAGGATCTCATCTTGGCTTGAGATAACCTACACACCACAAGTCCGAAAGCACAAGAACACCTCAACCTCAGGAGGCTGTTCTTCCCTTGTATTGTTCATCATCAGCCCAAGAGGCAATCCAGCACCACCACACTAGAGTAGGGTATTACACCACAATGGTGGCCCGAACCGGTATAAACCCCGTGTCTTTCTGTGTTGTGAGTTCATCAAGTTCGTCCACAAGATCTTAGCGAGCTAGAGCGTAGATCGGTAGGAGGGAAACACTTCGCGCGCACCCCAGTGTTCAAACCTTAAGGGTTAGCCGGAGCCCCACATCCGACATTTGGCGCGCCAGGTAGGGGTGGGCCGGGGCTTCTCTCCACCAACCAGCGCCCCGTACCGCTGCACTACGCTCCCATGGCAGGTGCCCCGCCACCAACATCCGTGGTCAACACCAGCAGAAGGGAGTCTGGGTACCGAGCCCTGCCCCACCGCTCTGTAGCGAGTGCAGTGGCCGGCCAAGTTCAGGCCGGAGATGCCACCGCGTTACGATGGCACGACAGACTCGGCGATGTTCCTGCTAAGCCGGAGGCGACGACAAGATCATGGCAAACTTGTTCCCCTGGCCCTCGCTGGCGAGCCGCGCTCTTGGCTGCTCACCTCCACGGGATCCAAGGTGACATCATGGGGGGAACTCCGTGACCTCTTCACTACGCGCTACAGGGCACCGGCACACCATGCAGTCGCGGCACTGCTGGGTGGCTCCAAGCACCTCATTCAGATCGCCAAGTCAATCCTTTCCTCCGTCAGATTGGGGCGGCCTGCAAGCGCCCGGGGGCTCCGCCGGGTTGGGCCCGTAGGACAAGATATAGAACAACAATCATACCATAGGCTAGCTTATAGGGCTTAGCCTCTCTGATCTCGTGGTAGATCTACTCTTGTACTACCCATATCATCAATATCAATCAAGCAGGACGTAGGGTTTTACCTCCATCAAGAGGGCCCGAACCTGGGTAAAACTTCGTGTCCCTTGCCTCCTGTTACCATCTGGCATAGACGCACAGTTCAGGACCCCCTACCCGAGATCCGCCTGTTTTGACACCGACAGTCGTCATTCTGGGAACGGGGGTCCCCAGACTTGCCTGCCTGCGGCCCGCGGTGTGGCTGAGCCAGCAGGCCGTACGGCCCATCTTCACCAACAAAGCATCCAAGACCCTCGCAAGGGGCCAAGCCTCGCGAGGCGGACGACGTGGGACCTCCTCCCGAGTGGCCTAGCTAGGAAGGCTCACGAGGAGCGAAGATATCAAGGCGAGGCAAACCTCACGAGGCTCTCGTGACGTGAGCCATGAAAATCGACACCAGGCGGGAGCCAGGCGGGAGCCAGTGTGCCCAGTGTCCTTGTTTCCTCTTTGGTGTAAAGGAGGCAAGCGCAGCCGTGGAGTACCGAGGCCTCAGGCAAAGGTTGCCATTTCGGTGCAACGAGAACGGGACCATCGACTGCAAGACGGAGGTCATCGTGGAGCCCAAGATGGCGTCACCACCAGAGCTATGTGCAGGCGAAGACCACTTTTGTCAGGATAGCTTGTACTAGCTGTCCCCCTTCAAATTAGCCCGCCATTGTTGGCTCCCTTCCCGTTCGATATTTGGGAAGAGGACCAGGGCCTCTATAAAATGGACTAGCCACCATAGTGGATGGAGGATCTCATCTTGGCTTGAGATAACCTACACACCACAAGTCTGAAAGCACAAGAACACCTCAACCTCAGGAGGTTATTCTTCCCTTGTATTCTTCATCATCAGCCCAAGAGGCAATCCAGCACCACCACACTGGAGTAGGGTATTACACCACAACGGTGGCCCGAACCAGTATAAACCCCGTGTCTTTCTGTATTGTGAGTTCATCAAGTTCATCCACAAGATCTTAGCGAGCTAGAGCGTAGATCGGTAGGAGGGAAACACTTCGCGCGCACCCTAGTGTTCAAACCTTAAGATTTAGCCGGAGCCCCACATCCGACATTTGGCGCGCCAGGTAGGGGTGGGCCGGGGCTTCTCTCCACCAACCAGCGCCCCGTACCGCCGCACTACGCTCCCATGGCAGGTGCCCCGCCACCAACCTCCATGGTCAACACCAGCAGCAGGGAGTCTGGGTACCGAGCCCTGCCCCACCGCTCTGTGGCGAGTGTAGTGGCCGGCCAAGTTCAGGCCGGAGATGCCACCGTGTTAGAATGGCTCGACAGACTCGGCGATGTTCCTGCTAGCATACGAGGAGGCGGTCCTCGAAGCCGGAGGCGACGACAAGATCATGGCAAACTTGTTCCCCCTGGCCCTCGCTGGTGAGCCGCGCTCTTGGCTGCTCAACTTCACGGGATCCAAGGTGACGTCATGGGGGGAACTCCGTGACCTCTTCACTGCGCGCTACGTGGCACCGGCACACCATGCAGTCGCGGCACTGTTGGGTGGCTCCCAAGCACCTCCTTCAGATCGCCAAGTCAAGCCTTTCTTCCGTCAGATTGGGGCGGCCTGCAAGCGCCCGGGGGCTCCAGCGGGTTGGGCCGCGCCGGAGGCCGACCTCACCTTCGACTCGGAAGACCACCCCGGCTCCACCGCCGGCTGAGGAATGCTCCCGATGCTTTGCACGGCCCCCATATGCAATGTGGCTGTCACCAAGACCCTCATCGACGGTGGTGCCGACCTCAACTTGCTCTCCGTGGAAGCCTTCAGCCATCTTCATGTGCCGCTCGAATGGCTCGGCCTCAGCAAGCCCTTCACAGGAGTGGGTGGTGGAGCTGCTCACCCTTTGGGGTAGATCCGCCTCCCTGTCACCTTTGGCACGCGAGACAACTATCTCACCGAGCTGGTCGACTTTGACATCGCCAGCATCGGTCTCCTATACAATGCCATCCTTGGGTACCCGGCTCTCGCTTAGTTCATGGCGGCGACTCACCCGGCCTACAACCTCATGAAGATGCCAGGGACCAAGGGCATCCTCACCATCCAGGGGGACACTAAGGAGGCCGCGATGGCGCTGAGGCTCGCCTTCAAGACCGCAGCAGCAGCGCAGCCGGCTGGTGCCGGTGCGCCAGAGGCTAAGGAGACCACACCCACCAAGAAAAGGCAGTTGTTCACCCAAGGCAAGGCGGAGACCAAGCAGGTGCCGGTTAACGAGGACGGGTCTTCAGGAGCCACCTTCAGCACAGGAACCGGCCTTGACCAGGGACAAGAAGAAGCTTTGGTGAGGTTTTTGCGCGCGAATAAGGAGACATTCGCATGGGAGCCCAATCAACTGGTAGGGTTCCCGAGAGAGGTAATCCAGCATCATCTAAAGGTGTGCCCCAACGTACACCCCGTGAAGCAGCGAGCAAGAAGGTAGTCCACTAAGAAGCATGCCTTCATCGTCCAAGAGACACGCAAGCTGGAGGCGGCAGGTACCATCCGAGAAGTTCGATACCCAGAATGGCTGGCGAACCCCGTTGTACTACCGAAGAAAGGTGGGAAGGAACGGATGTGCGTCGACTTCACCAACCTCAACAAAGCCTACCCCCAAGATCTATTCCGCCTTCCGCGCATCGATCAAATCGTCGACTCCACCACCGAGTGCGATTTGTTGTGTTTCCTGGATGCGTTCTCTGGATACCATCAGATCAAGATGGCGGTGGAGGATGTGGAGAAGATGACCTTCTTGACACCTTGTGGGGTGTACTTCTACACCTGCATGCCTTTCGGCCTTCGCAACGCGGGCGCAACCTTTCAGCGGCTGATGCACATCGCCTTGGGGAGGCAGCTCGGCAGGAACACACACGCCTACGTTGATGACATAGTGGTTAAATCTCGTTAGGCGGGGACGTTGATTCAAGACTTGGAGGAGATCTTTGAGAGTTTGCGTCGGGTGGACTTGAGGCTTAACCCGGAGAAGTGTGTGTTTGGCATCCCATATGGCAAGTTGCTAGGGTTTCTCGTATCCCACAGAGGGATCGAGGCGAACCAGAAAAAGATCAATGCCATTGAAAACATGAGCCCACCATGGACCCTCAAGGAGATGCAAAAGCTGGCAGGACAGGTGACCGTGTTAGGGCGTTTCATCTCTAAGCTAGGTGAGCGCGGCTTACCCTTCCTTAAGCTCATGAAGAAGAAAGGCCCCTTTGAGTGGACCCCGAAGGCCGACCGTGCCTTTCGAGACCTCAAAAAATACCTCACCAGCCCCCCGGTGATGGTGGCGCCACGGCCTCTCGAGCCTATGGTACACTACCTCGCCGCCACCCCGTACTCCACCAGCGCGGCGCTGGTGGCGGTTTGGGAGGAGTGCAAAGACAAGGGTGTACAACACCAAGCCAGAGCTGATGCAGCGCAGGGTCAGGAAGGCACACCAGAGTCATCAGTGGCGGAAGATCAAGCTCGGCAGGGCAATGTCGCGGAAACTCCTGAGGATGGCCAAGTCTCAGGAAACCCTCCACCTCAGGATACGCCACAATCTCCGCAAGACCCGAGCCTCAACAACATGACAGCCCTCATCGAGCACCCGGTATACTTTGTCAGCACCGTACTACGAGACGCAAGGGCATGCTACCCCATGCCGCAAAAGCTCCTGCTCGCACTTTTGGTGGCCTCGCGCAAGCTGCAGCACTACTTCCAGGGGCACCACATCAGGGTCGTCTCGTCTTACCCATTGGAAAGGGTACTCAGGAGCCCAAACTCAGCCGGAAGGGTTAATGAATGGAACATCGAGTTGCAAGCATTTCAGCTGGAGTTCAGCACCACCAGGGTCATCAAGGGATCCACGCTCGCCAATTTTGTGGCGGAATGGACAGATGCCCCGGCTCTTGAGGAAGGAGAAGACCGTTCCACCTCCCCAGGAAGCGAGGTGCCAGACAGCTGGGTCATGTATTTTGATGGTGCCTTCGCGCACTAGGGCATGGGGGCTGGAGCAGTGCTCATCTCGCCCACTCAGGACAAACTTTACTACACCGTGCAACTCTGCTTCCAGCACGGCGCGAAGGTCTCCAATAATATCGCAGAATACGAAGGCCTCATAGCCGGCCTAAAGGCTGCGGTGGCTATGGGGGTGAGGCGCCTTAACATCAATGTAAACTCGTAGCTCCTCGTCAACTTCTCCAACAAAGTGCACGAGCCAAAGGACGAGCACATGGAGGCCTACCTTGCGGAAGTGCGCAAAATGGAAAAGCAGTTCGCAAGCTTGGAGCTGCAGCACGTGCCCTGAGGCACCAACAAGGAAGCCGACGACATTGCCAAGCAGATCCATCAGCCTGCTTAGGTCCTCCAAACCATCCCGCTCACGTGGCCGTTCATGGTCTGGGGGCTAGACATCCTAGGCCCGTTCCCACGGGCGCTAGGGGGCTACCGTTATCTCTACATCGCCATCGACAAGTTCACCAAGTGGGCGGAAGTGGAAGCCGTCCGAACCATTCTAGTCAGCTCTGCTGTCAAGTTCATCAAGGGCCTCGTAAGCCGCTTCGGGGTCCCCAACCGCATCATTATAGATAACGGCTCGCAGTTTACTAGTAACCTCTTTAAAACCTACTATGCTAACCTTGGAACGCAGATCTGCTACGCCTCAGTAGCCCACCTCAGGAGCAATGGTCAGGCTGAGCGCGCCAACGCCGAGGTCCTGAGGGGCCTCAAGACCAGGACCTTCAAGAAGAAGCTGGAGGCCTACGGCAGGGGCTGGCACGACAAGCTCCATTCCGTGCTGCGGTCCATCCGCACCACCACTACCAAGCCAACGGGCGAGACCCCGTTCTTCCTCGTCTATGGAGCTGAAGCAGTCCTCCCTCATGAGGTCAAGCATCGCTCCGAGCGGGTCCTGGCGTTTGACGATACGCGGCAGGATGCCATGCGGGGGGTGGATCTCATGCTAGGGAAGGAACATCGTCATGAAGCTGCATTAAGGGCGGCAAGGTACCAGCAAGCACTGCGACACTACCACTGCCGCAACATTCGCTCCAGGATGCTAGAGACGGGTGACCTAGTCCGGAGGCGGGTCCTCTCCAGGGAAGGGTTGCACAAGATTTCACCCATGTGGGAGGGCCCGTTCAGGGTCGTCCACATCTCCAGGCCTGGCGCCGTGCGCTTGGAGACACAAGAGGGGACACCTATCCAAAACGCCTTGAACATCCAGCACCTCCGAAAGTTCTACCCATGAAGCAATGCCCAGAGCCTGTGAAGCAAGGCCCAGAACCTGTGAAGCATGGCCCAGAGCTTGTGAAGCAAGGCCTAGAGCATGTGAAGCAAGGCCCAGAGCCTGTGAAGCAAGGCCCAGAACCTGTGAAGAAAGGCCCAGAGCCTATGAAAAAGGCCCAGAGCCTGTGAAGCAAGGCCCAGTGCCTGTGAAGAATTGCCGCCCATGACACTCTCACGTAATAATGAGTTGGGGCTGTACACGCCCCGGAGTCTCAGGAGCACTGGCCTCAGGCCCTGGGGCTCCCTCCCACGCCTAGTGGATAACACTTAGCTCCGTGTTGGTGAGAAGACTTGATTAGGTGTCGGACGCGGCTTTTCATTTGCTTTCCGCAGTTGGCTTGCTTCTCCTTAATCGAGTTTTCCTTTGGCATTCCTTGCTGATTTGGTTCCTTCACCTTTTACCACATTTTTCGGCTCTAGTTTACTCATAGTCTCTCTCTTGCATACCTCGCGAGGGGGCTAGGCAGGTGCCCTCGCGAGATTTTTTCTTCTCTCTGCCTTCTCGCGAGTCACCCTCGTTCGAGCCTGGAAGCTGTCGCATCTCTCCTAATTCGTGCCCTCGGGGTACCGTGATGCAAAGCTCCAAGTCAAGGTTTGGGTGAATGGCAAATCCTCTAGTGCACCCCCCTAACAAATTTTTTGCAGTTCCTGAGCAAACACAAACATCTTGTGAAGGAAAGGGGCGTCCCAAACGTGCCAGGTTAGGTTATCCTTGCGCAAAATAACAACAAGACATGGGAATAACACGCACGTTGCATTAACCAAGAACCATAGTTCGATATAGGCCCATCTGGGCCCATACTGGTTTCATTTTCTGATGCAGGAAAAGAGGGGGAAAGCTAAACAAAGCGGCGCTTCAGTAATCCGTGGGGGTGGGCCCTTAGCGACACCCGAGCCTAGCCATACCCCTCGTCGCGCTTCACAGAGGCGCGGCGACGAGATGACCCGCTGCCTCCTTCGAAGCAGGCGCGGTGGTGTGGCGACTGGTCATACCCATCGCTGCTGGAGCTGTCATTGGAGGAAGAGCCGCCGTAGCTGGAAGAGATGCGATTGCCACCAAGGGCAGGCTCGCCCTCATCCTCGTCGCGACCGTCACCAAGGCCGAGCACCTCCTCACAGTCGTTCGTCTCGGGGCAGCACCTGGCGCGACGACCATCTTCCCCGAACACCCTCATGTAGAGGGTCAACCCACCGTCATACTTGAAGTGGAGCGTGCACCACCTGCCCAGGCCGCGTGCACGGGTGAACGTCTGCCAACCGCGGGCCAGGGCTATGTTGCCCGCGGAGGAAGTCTCGACCGCGACCCAGGAGGCCTTGCTGCAGCAACCATCTGCCTGCAACCAGAGCCTGCCTAGACCAGGGGCCGGCAGTTCATCGACAAGGAAGCAAGTAAGCTGGAGCCAGTTGCCGGCCGGGTTCTCCGACCAGACAACGAACTCCGATGACACCTCCGCTGAATGGAAGCGCGGGCGGGGAGGCCGCGCCACCATCGCGCGCCTCCCCTCGTCGGCTGGACCGCCATGGTCAGGACGGTCCCCTCCGCGTACTGTGGCGCCGCCTCGACGATGGGCCACGGCGGGGGTCGCAGCGTGCTTGCGCGGACGGCCACGACCGCGTTTGGGCGCCGGGGAACCGGGGCCCTCGCGAGGGGCCTTCCCCTTCTCGGCGGCAGAGAACTTTCTTCGTGGCGCCATCGGAGGCACTGCAAGCAATGAAGCAAAGAAGAAGCGAGCAAGCGAGGAAGAGATGGGCAACGGGGGCTCCGCCCCCCTCCCCATTTATAGAAAGAGTAGGCCAACCGGCGTCTCCCACGATCCCAGGTAATCATGGTTTACCTTGCATGTCGTAGGGACTTGTCATGTCGTGCAGTCGTCGAGGCAGCATGGGGAAGCGGAGACGCCCACGACCTATCAACCGCCACACGTTGCTACCTCCTGAGCACTGCGTTGGATTTCTTCGAAGAGGAAGGGATGATGCAGCAAAGTAGCGTAAGTATTTCCCTTAGTTTTTGAGAACCAAGATATCAATCCAGTAGGAGGCCACGCTCGAGTCCCTCTTACCTACACAAAAACAATAGCTCAACGCAACCAACGCGCTTAGGGGTTGTCAATCCCTTCACGGTCACTTACGGAAGTGAGATATGATAGAGATGATAAATAATATTTTTGGTATTTTTGGTATAAAGATGCAAGGTGAATAAAGTAAAAGCAAAGTAAAAGCAAAGCAATAATAAAGTGATGGAGATTGATATGATGAGAAAGAGACCTGGGGGGCATAGGTTTCACTAGTGGCTTCTCTCAAGAGCATAAGTATTCTACGATCGGTGAACAAATTACTGTTGAGCAATTGACAGAATTGAGCATAGTTATGAGAATATCTAGGTAGATCATGTATATAGGCGTCACGTCCGAGACAAGTAGACCGAAACGATTCTGCATCTACTACTATTACTTCACTCATCGACTGCTATCCAGCATGCATCTAGAGTATTAAGTTAAAAACAGAGTAACATCTTAAAAGCATCTTTGCACTTGTTCTATGAATCAATACTATTTTTAGGCAAACACGAAAACCAAGCTTTAGCACGATCTCTAAGCGAAAAAGAAAATAGCTTCAATTTAACAATATCATTATTGACATCTTTCTTCTTTTGCATGTCACACAAATCAACGAAGCTATTAAGATGGGTAGCGGCATCTTCACTAGGAAGGCCGGAGAACGGATCATTCATGACAAAATTCAACAAAGCAGTATTAATTTCACAAGATTCAGCATCGGTAAGAGGATCAATCGGAGTGCTAAGGAAATCATTATTGTTGGTATTGGTGAAGTCACACAATTTAGTATTATCTTGAGCCATCGTGACAAACAAGCAAACTAACACACGAGCAAACAAAAAGCAAACGGGCAAAAAGGTAAACGGAGAAAGAGAGGGAGGAAAGAGAGAGAGAGGGCAAATAAAACGTCAAGGGTGAATTGGGGGGAGAGGAAAACGAGAGGAAAATGGCAAATAATGTAATGAGGGAGATAGGGATTGTGATTGGTACTTGGTATGTTGACTTTTGCACAGACTCCCCGGCAACGGCGCCAGAAATTCTTCTTGCTACCTCTTGAGCACTGCGTTCAATTTCCCTGAAGAGGAAGGGATGATGCAGCAAAGTAGAGTAAGTATTTCCCTCAGTTTTTGAGAACCAAGGTATCAATCCAGTAGGAGGCTACGCTCGAGTCCCTCGTACCTACACAAAAAATAGCTCAACGCAACCAACGCGCTTAGGGGTTGTCAATCCCTTCACGGTCACTTACGAAAGTGAGATCTGATAGAGATGATAAATAATATTTTTGGTATTTTTGGTATAAAGATGCAAAGTGAATAAAGTAAAAGCAAAGTAAAAGCAAAGCAATAATAAAGTGATGGAGATTGATATGATGAGAAAGAGACCCGAGGGCCATAGGTTTCACTAGTGGCTTCTCTCAAGAGCATAAGTATTCTACGGTGGGTGAACAAATTACTGTTGAGCAATTGACAAAATTGAGCATAGTTATGAGAATATCTAGGTATGATCATGTATATAGGCATCACGTCCGAGACAATTAGACCGAAACAATTCTGCATCTACTACTATTACTCCACTCATCGACCGCTATCCAGCATGCATCTAGAGTATTAAGTTAAAAACGGAGTAACGCCTTAAGCAAGATGACATGATGTAGAGGGATAATTTCATGCAATATGATAAAAACCCCATCTTGTTATCCTCGATGGCAAAAATACAATACGTGCCTTGCTGCCCCTTCTGTCACTGGGAAAGGACACCGCAAGATTGAACCCAAAGCTAAGCACTTCTCCCATGGCAAGAACAACCAATCTAGTAGGCCAAACCAAACTGATAATTCGAAGAGAATTGCAAACATAACCAATCATACATAAAAGAATTCAGAGAAGATTCAAATATTATTCATAGATAGACTGGATCATAAACCCACAATTCATCGGTCTCAACAAACACACCGCAAAAAGAAGATTACATCAAATAGATCTGCACAAGAGAGGGGGAGAACATTGTATTGAGATCCAAAAAAAGAGAAGAAGCCATCTAGCTACTAGCTATGGACCCGTAGGTCTGAAGTAAACTACTCACACTTCATCGGAAGGGCTTGGATGACGGTGTAGAAGCCCTCCGTGATAGATGCCCCCTCCGGCGGAGCTCCGGAACAGGCCCCAAGATGGGATCTTGTGGATACAGAAAGTTGCAGCGGTGGAATAAGGTTTTTGGCTCCGTCCCCGATCGTTTGGGGGTACGTGGATATATATAGGAGGAAGAAGTACGTCGGTGGAGCTTCGAGGGGCCCACGAGGCAGGGGGCGCGCCCTAGGGGGGCGCGCCCCCTACCCTCGTGACCACCTCGTGGCTTCCTTGAGGGAGGGTCCAAGTCTCCTGGATCTTATCTGATGAGAAAATCATGTTTCCGAAGGTTTCATTCCGTTTGGACTCCGTTTGATATTCCTTTTCTTCGAAACCCTAAAACAGGCAAAAAACAACAATTCTAGGATGGGCCTCCGGTTAATAGGTTAGTCCCAAAAATAATATCAAAGTGGAAAATAAAGCCCAATAATGTCTAAAACAGTAGATAATATAGCATGGAGCAATCAAAAATTATGGATACGTTGGAGACGTATCACGCGTCAACCGAGGCCGCAGGCTTCTGGGGCCCGCGGTGCTCCGAACTTGACCCTTGGCTTCACCGCGAAGCCAAGCCCGAGCGCACCTTGGGTCCGGGGGCTACTGTCGGTGTTCTGGGAACGGGGGTCCCCAGACTTGCCTGCCTGCGGCCCGCGGCGTGGCTGAGCCAGCAGGCCATACATCCAATCTTCACCAACAAAGCATCCAAGACCCTCGCGAGGGGCCAAGCCTCGTGAGGCGGATGACACAGGACCTCCTCCCGAGTGGCCTAGCTAGGCAGGCTCATGAGGAGCGGAGATGTCAAGGCAAGGCGAACCTCACGAGGCTCTCGTGACGTGAGCCATGACGATCGACACCAGGCGGGAGCCAGCGTGCGCAGCGTCCTTATTTCCTCTTTGGTTCAAAGGAGGCAAGCGCAGCCGCGGAGTACCGAGGCCTCAGGCAAAGGTTTCCATTTTGGTGCAACCAGACCGGGACCATGGACTGCAAGATGGAGGTCATCGTGGAGCCCAAGAAGGTGTCACTACCAGAGCTTTGTGCCGGCGAAGACTGCTTTTGTTAGGATAGCTTATACTAGTCGTCCCCCTTCAAATTAGCCCGCCATTGTTGGCTCCCTTCCCGCTCGATATTTGGGAAGAGGCCCGAGGCCTCCATAAATAGGACTAGCCACCAAAGTGGATGTAGGATCTCATCTTGGCTTGAGAGAACCTACACACCACAAGTCTAAAAGCACAAGAACACCTCAACCTCAGGAGGTTGTTCTTCCCTTGTATTCTTCATCATCAGCCCAAGAGGCAATCCACCACCACCACACTGGAGTAGGGTATTACACCACAACGGTGGCCCGAACCAGTATAAACCCCGTGTCTTTTTGTGTTGTGAGTTCGTCAAGTTCGTCCGCAAGATCTTAGTGAGCTAGATCGTAGATCGGTAGGAGGGAAAGACTTCGTGCGCACTCCAGTGTACGAACCTTAAGGGTTAGCCGGAGCCCCACATCCGATAGCAAGAACTCTTCGGGGTCGGGGTGCCGTCGTAGCGAGGAGGTAGATCTGGCTTGAACTTGCCCGGCCATGCGACATTACGCAACTCAGGGGTGAAGGCGCGGCAGCCAGCTGTGGTCACAGGGACCCGCCTTGGGGTGGAGCTTGGTCTTGATGGGGTCCACGCCCTACCGCTACAGGTGGCGCACGGGCTTGCCGCAACAACCGGTCCTGGCACGGCGGTGC
Organism: Triticum aestivum; assembly: GCF_018294505.1. NCBI lineage: Eukaryota > Viridiplantae > Streptophyta > Magnoliopsida > Poales > Poaceae > Triticum > Triticum aestivum. Next base: position 264,577,234 of record NC_057797.1, on the reverse strand, counting down.
AAGGAGCGGCGGAGCATTTTGTTGCGGCCGTGGGACTTCTTGACAGCTTCTCTCTTCACGCGCGGGCGTAGGACGCGGCGGGTTGCATCGTGGAGCCACGCATCTGTAACACCCTTGATGCGACTATATCTCCCACGTGTCGAGGCACGACTTAGAGGCATAATCGCATTGAAGGCATATGTCGCAAGTGAGGTAATCTTCACACAACCCATGTAATATAGTAAGGGAAAGAGATACATAGTTGGTTTACAATCGCCACTTCACCCAATTACATGAATAAAGCATTACATCAATCAGATACAATCAAGGCCCGACTACGGAGCCAAAATAAAAGAAGAACCCCAAATGCGACAAAAGGTCCCCGATCGACCCCAACTGGGCTCCACTACTGATCAACTAGAACGAAACAACACAAAGGACAAGATCTTCATCGAGCTCCTCCTTGAACTTGGTTGCGTCATCTGCACGGACTCATCGGCACCTGCAAGATGGTTTTGGAAGTATCTGTGAGCCACGGGGGCTCAGCAAATCTCGCACCCTCACGATCAAGACTATTTAAGCTTATGGGTAAGGTAAAGTTAGGAGGTGGAGCTGCAGCAAGCGACTAGCATATATGGTGGCTAACATACGCAAAAGAGAGTGAGAAGAGAAGGCAAAGCATGGTCGATAAATGTATGATCAAGAAGTGATCCTATAACAACCTACGTCAAGCATAACTCCAACAACTGTGTTCGCTTCCCGGACCCCGCCGGAAAGAGATCATCACGGTTACACACGCGGTTGATTCATTTTAATTAAGGTCGACTTTAGGTTTTCTACAACCAGATGTTAAAAAATTCCCATCTGCCCATAACCGCGGGCATGGCTTTCGAAAGTTCCAATCCCTGTAGGGGTGTCCCAACTTAGCCCATCACAAGCTCTCACGGTCAACGAAGGAATAGACCTCCACCTGAGACATTCCGATCAGACTCGGTATCCCGATACAACAAGACATTTCGACAGGGTAAAACTAAACCAGCAACACCGCCCGAATGTGCCTACAAATCCCGATAGGAGCTACACATATCTCTTTCTCAGGGCACACTCAGATTGTCCTAGGTACGGGTAGGCCAGCCCAAAGTTGCCCCTGGTGGCCACCGGTAGCTGACAGGTTGGACCAACACTCAGAGGAGCACTGGCCCGGGGGGGGGGGGTTAAAATAATGATGACCCTTGAGACGGCCGACTCAAGGGAAAGAAATTGGCTAGGTGGCGAATGGTAAAACCAATGTTGGGCATTGCTGGAAGAGCTTTACTTAAGGCGAACTGTCAAGGGGTTCCCATTATAGCCCAACCGCGTAAGTGACGCAAAATCCGGGAACATAACACCGATATGACGGAAATTAGGGCGGCAAGAGTGGAACAAAACACTAGGCATAAGGCCGAGCCTTCCACCCTTTACCAAGTATATAGATGCATTAGTTAAATAAGATATATAGTGATATCCCAACAAGTAAACATGTTCCAACAAGGAACAACATCTCCATGTTCCAACAAGGAACAAACTTCAATCTTCACCTGCAACTAACAACACTATAAGAGGGGCTGAGCAAAGCGGTAACATAGCCAAACAACGGTTTGCTAGGACAAGGTGGGTTAGAGGCTTGGTTCAACATTGTAGGAGGCATGATAAGCAAGTGGTAGGTATCGCAGCATAGGCATAGCAAAAGAGCGAGCAACTAGCAAAGCAAAGATAGTAGTGATTTCGAGGGTATGATCATCTTGCCTGAAATCCCGCAAGGAAGAAGAACGAGTCCATGAAGAAGACAAATGGACGTAGACGAACGGTTCCTCACAAGCACAAAGTTACCGGAACCAACCCGAAGAAGCAAACACCGGAAAAGAAGCACACAACATAGTAAACAACCAACACAAGAACATGGTATGATATGCGGGATGCGGTATGCGATGCATATGCATGATTTGACAAGGAATGCATGAACCTGGCCTCAACTTGGAAATCCAAGTGTTCCACTGGAAATATGAGATGAAATCGCTTGAAAACGATATAAAGAACGCCGGAATCAGAGTTACGGTTTGTAAATGGCAAGCAATTCAAATATGACTCCGGTCTGCGATTTATAGCAAGTAGCCATCTAAATGCAATGAGATGAACATGCTACAGCACCCAAACATGGGAACAAAATACATGGCAGGGATGCATTCAAGATGCTTAAAAAAAGATGAACACTGAGCTACGGCCAATTCATCCATTAACAGGTTCAAACAATCATGGCAAAAATGCATATGGTAAACAGATCTCAGACTTAGTGAAATTAACACTTGTCTGGAATTTCAGATCAGATAGCACTCTTCGGAGCAACAAAACTACATGCTACAGGACCTGAACATGGCAAAGTAAAGCATGGAATGGAGCTACTCAAAGATCTTAACAAAAGTCCCTTAGTGACCTTGAGCCAAAAGGGATCAGAAAATACAATTGCAAGCACGTGAACATAGCAAAAACATAATCAGTTTTCAGACTTAGTGAAAACTGACACATGCTGAAATATAACTCAAGTAGGCATGTTTACGAGCTCGATGCACTCACTACGATGCAAGTCATGGCAAGACAATCATACACTCATCAATAAGGCACAAAAAGCAATCTAGACATGGAAAGAACAATAGCATAGCATCCACGGATCAACCACAACATCATCGGCAAAATTGCAAACAAGTTGACAATCTGCCCAGATTCACAAAGTAGCAAAAGTAGAGCTCTATTGACTCAGACTAGGGTGCTCCATAATTGCAAACAAAGGCTTGGATGGATAGAGCACAACAATATTAATAAAACTCTCTTACTGATCATCCTCAAAATAGGCACAGATCACTAGGAAACAACATGAACATATGGCATCATGAGATAAACAGATACAGGAATTGCTAAGTCCCTGAAAACAGAATTAGCAAGTGCACCACTTTGCAAGCTTGCACAAGTCACCACACACATCCTAAAAATACATGGATTGCACCTCTGGAAAGATGGCAAAACCCTTAACAAAACATATGTAGAGCATCAGGTCATAGCATGCACACATTAATCATGGCAAAAATCACAAAAAGCTAAATGGAGTAGCAGATCTGACAATTATCTCAAGTAGCCCCTTCTAACAGCATTTCGGGCATCAAGATGAACTCAAATGAAAATGATGCAATGGAATGAAATGATGTGCTCTCTAAGGTGAACATTTTGATATGCTATATGCATGAATCGGAGCTACGGATGCAAAGTTACGATGCGATGAACATGGGCAAATGGATCTGGGAATCTCGGGGACTTAGTGAAATAAAACACCCGAGCGTAGAATAGTTATACGACGCATGGGCGAGGAAAAGGGACGGGCCTGCTCACCCATGGGCTCGGCCCAAGTGTAGAGGAGGCGAGGCAGGCCTCGCACCGGCGGAGGAGGTGGGCCGGGCCCACGCGGGCGAACGAGTGGGGAGGCGCGGATCGGGCTCCTCCCGATCCCGCTCGGCGGCGGCAGCGCCCGTCGGAGCTCCAGCGAGGGCGGGGCATGGCGGCCGCAGCAGGACGCTGGGTCGGCGATGGAGGTCCGGATCCGGGCGCGGGGTCTTCGGCAGGGCTCCATAGGGCGGCGCGAAGTCGCGGATCTCGGTGAGGAGGCGGCGGCAGGTGAGCTGAAGCACCGGCGGCGGTGAACGGGGAGCCTCGGGAGGCGCACGGGCACGGTGGCCGATGACTACGAGCGGCGGCTCCGGCGGGAGGCGTGACTGCGGGTGCGGATCCGTGTCTGCGGGCGGCGACGGCGGCAACCGGGTCCGTACGGGCCCGTGATGGGCTCCGCGGGCCGGCGCGGTGGGAGGTGGTGCGCTGGACAGGTGGCGGGCTCCGGTTGGACGCGGGGGCGGCGGCGCTGATGTGGCGGCCTAGTATTGGCCGGAGCGACGTGGCGGCGGCGGCGGACACGTCCAGCGGCGGGACGGACATGTCCGGCGGCGTGCGGGAGTTGGATCTAGGGTTTGGACTGCGGGATTTTTTCGGAGGGAGACACATATTTATTGGTAGAGGGAGCTAGGAGAGTCCAAATGTGGTGCAGTTTTCGGCCACGCGATCGTGATCGAACGCTCTAGATGATGGAGCAGAGTTAGGTGGGTTTTGGGCTGCAACACACACGAGACCTTTTCGGTCCCTTGGTTAACCGTTGGAGTATCAAACGAAGTCCAAATGATACAAAACTTGACAGGCGGTCTACGGTAGTAAACCAAGGCCGCTTGGCAAATCCCGGCCCAATCCGGAAATGTTTAATCCCCACACATGAAAGAAAGGTAGAAATGACCACTGGACGAGAACGGAGTGCCGGATTGCAAAACGGACAATAGGAAAAATGCTCGGATGCATGAGACGAACACGTATGCAAATGAAATGCACATGATGACATGATATGCAATGCATGACAGGCAAGCAATGACAAGGCAACAACAGCGAATAACTGCACGACACCTGGCACATCGGTCTCGGGGCGTTACACATCTTGGCACCAGGGCGCCGTCTTGGGGCTGAGGTGGTGGAGACGCTCCGTGAACTACGTCGCCCATAGCAGGCAGAGGGCGAGGCGGAGAGAGGGACGGCGCGGGCGAACCCCCTACGGCGCGGACAAGCTCAGCGATGCGGTTGAGCCAGTCCTCGTAGAGGTCGTCGACCGGACGGTAGAGCAGGAGCTCGTGCGCCATGAGGAGCGCAACCCGTGCATCCATGGGAGGGCGACATGCATGGGAAGAAAAACCGGTCGGGGTCAGCGATGGAGTGGCGGTGCGACCATCTTGCCTTACCGAGGGATGCAGCAAGGATGCTTGCTGCTTGTTCCCCGCCGGGCCGGTGGTGGTGTTGGTGGCAGGCGACGGGGAATGACGAGGTGGCCCGCCAACGGGAGCCATCTGAGCTACATGGGCGGCGACGGCAGCCCTGTGATCAGCATGAGCGCGGCGCGCGTCTGCCATGGAGACGGCGAAGCAACGGAGCACGGAGCACCGGAAGGAAGCTTCGGCGCACCCCTACCTGGCGCGCCAAATGTCGAATCATGGGTTCCGGCAAACCCTTGAGGTTCAAACACTGGGGTGCACGCGAAGGCTTTCTCCCTATCGATCCACACCCTAGCTCTCTAAGATATCGCAGATGAACTCAACGAACTCACAACATAGGAAGACTCAAGATTTATACTGGTTCGGGCCACCGTTGTGGTGTAATACCCTACTCCAGTATGGTGGTTGTCGTTTACCTCTTGGGCTAATGAAGAATAGTTACAAGGGGGAAGAACATCCTCCCAAGGTTGAGGTGTTCTTGTGCTTGGTGGACTTGTGATGAGGTTGATCCTCACTTGTCTCTCGTCCCTTTGTCCTGTCTTTCGTTTTCTCCTCCCCCCTTACTGTGGTGGATAGTTCTACTTATACAGGCCCTGGTCCCCTCCCCAAATATTGAGAGGGAAGGGTGCCAACAACGGCCGATTCAAAAGGGGACAACTAGTACAAGTTATCCTGACAAAAGGTGGTCTTCGCCTGCCAAAGGCTCTGGTGGTGACGCCATCTTGGGCTCCATGGTGACCTTCGTCCTAATATCCTTATGGTCTTGGTCTTGTTGCACAAATATGGAAACCTTTACCTGATGCCTCGGTACTCCATGCCTGCGCTCGCCCCCTTGGCACCAAAGAGGAAACAAGGACACTCTGCGCGCTGGCGCCCGCCTGGTCTCGATCGTCATGGCTCACGTCACGAGGACCTTGTGAGGTTTGCCTTGCCTTGATCTATCCGCCCCTCGCGAGCCTGCCTGGCGAGGCCGCTCCTGAGGAGGTCTTGCGTTATCCGCCTCGCGAGGCTTGGCCCCTCGCGAGGGTCTTGAATGCCTTATTGATGAAGATGGGCCATACAGACCTGCCAGCCCAGCCACGCCGTGGGCCACATGCAGGCACGTCTGGGGACCCCCGTTCCCATGACGCCGACACCGACTTTTATATTTTATCTCTCCCATACCATGCAAAGTTATCCTCTTCATACCCACAACATAGTTTTTATTTCTCGTTTCTAGTTGGAAGCAAACGTTTGGTGTACGTAGAGTCATATCAGTGGCAGATAGGGCTTGAGAGAATATTGATCTTACGGTTATCAACTCGTGGGTTCGACACTCCATACTTATCACTTCCACCTTTGGGAATTGCTATGATGATTCCCTGCACTTGGGGATTATCAAGCTCTTTTCTGGCGCCATTGCAGGGGAGCAATAGCGTGGGGTTGATATTCTCGTGTGTGCTTGTTTGCTTTCTTCAGTTATAGATTTTGTTTTTCCTTTTTTGTTTCTGTTTAGTTGTGGGTGAAACATAAAAAAATTTAAAGAATGAAAATACAAAAAAATTTACTTGCCTCTCATACCTAAAAAGTTTTTCAATAGGAGAAGTGATTGGAAGGTTATGCATTGGAGAAATGAGGGTCGACCTTGAACACTTGTGTTCATGCTCATGGAATATATGTAAAAAAATTCATGGAAGCTTCTCTGAAAATAATTATCCCCTTGTATATATCCATTGAATTATAAAAATAATGTGCCAAGCCTTGGTTTTAGGATGATTAGATTGCTTGTTTACTTTGTTGAGTACAAAAACAGAAACTTTGGCGGTAGCGCGCGATTTTACATTTTTTACTGGAAAGTCAAATGGGTCTGAAACTTTTGTCACATTACTTATATACAAATGTTTCAGATTTTCATATTTTTTTAGAATTTTTTGGAGTTACAGAAGTTATTAAACTTCTAGATTACTACAGACTGTCCTGTTTTTGACAGATTCTGTTTTCTATGAGTTGTTCGCTTATTTTGATAAATCTATGGGTAGTATCGGGGGGTATGAACCATGGTGAAGTTGGAATATAGTAGATATAGTTCTAATATGAAATTGGAATGAGTTTGCAACAGTACCTAAAGGTAGTGATTTGCTTTATTATATTAAAGGATCTCACAAAGTTTTTGTTAAAGTTTTGTGTGGATGAAGTGTTCGAAGAACGAGGAGTTACCGATGTGAGAAGAATAAAGTGAGGCAATAGCTCAAGCTTGGGAATGCCCAGGGCACCCCAAGTAAATATTCGAAGTATACTCAAGCATGTAAGCTTGGGGATGCCCCGGTTGGCATCCCATCTTTCTTCTTCAACAATTATCAATATACCTCTATTTTTGTTTTGTTCACATGATTTGTCTCCTTTGTGTTTTTTGTTTTCCTTTAAGAACCATGCTAGTATGAGATAGCCCTTCATTGGTTTATAGAATGATTTATGTGCTTCACTTATATCTTTTAAGTATGATCTAATAGAATTGCTCTTTGTGCTTCACTTAAATCTTTTGAGTATGGTTTTATAGAATGATTCGTGTGCTTCACTTATGTATTTTGAGCTTGGATATTTGTTAGTCTATATTAATTGTAGAATGCTCCATGAACTTCACTTATATCTTTTGGAGTATGAATAATAGTATCATCTAATGTGGATTTAGAAGAAGTTTGCTCCCACTATTCCGAATGAGGAGAATTTTGCTTATGTGGAGAGTAGTAAACTTTCTATGCTCGTAGATCATGAAAACAATGCTTTATGTGAGGGTTATATTGTTGAACTCATTCATGACGCTACTGAAAATTATTATGAAGGAGGAATAAATGTTTGTAGGAGTTGCAATAATATCAAGTTTCTCCTCTATATGCTTAAAGTTTTGAAGTTATACTTGTTTTTCCTTCCTATGCTAGTTGATTCTTGTTCCTATAAATTATGTGCTCACAAAATCCCTAGTCATAGGAAGTGGGTTAGAGTTAAATATGCTATTCATATTCTTCATGATGCTCTCTTTATGTTTCAATTCTTATCTTTTATGTGAGCATCATTGAAATCATCATGCCTAGCTAAAAGGCATTAAAGAAAAGCGCTCGTTGGGAGACAACCCAATATTTACCCTTACTATTTTTGTGTGTTCTCATGATTAAGCTACTGTATTAATCATGTATTATAGATTTTGTTTCAATAAAGTGCCAAGTAAGACCTTTGGGAAGACTAGGGTGAAAGTTAATGTGATCTTGCTGTAAAAAATAGAAACTTTGCGCTCATGAGATTAGCTGCCATTTTTTACAGAAGAGTGCGATTGAGTTGATTATTTATTCAGAAGATTAATAGACAAATTCCTCACGTCCACAAATTTATTTCAGAATTTTTTGAGTAGCAGAAGTATGGTTGGTGTTCAGATCATTACAGACTGTTCTGTTTCTAACAGATTCTGTTTTCATTGCATAGTTTGCTTGTTTTCTTGTTTCTGTGGCATATATTAATCAATATAAATTCTAGAAATGATATGGTATAGTAGGCATTGTGTGAGAACAACTATGAGTCTTGTCTTGGATAGTACCAAAGTGAATGGTTTACTCTTTATCATAGTAACCTATCTCACGAAGTTCCATCAAGTTTTGTGTGATTGAAGTTTTCAAGCTTTGGGTAAGATATCGATATGAGGAGAATAAGGAGTGGCAAGACCCTAAGCTTGGGGATTCCCATGGCACCCCAAGGTAATATTCAAGGAAGACTCAACCGCCTAAGCTTGAGGATGCCCCGGAAGGCATCCCCTCTTTCGTCTTTAAAACTATCGGTATACATTACTCAGAGCTATATTTTTATTTGTCACATGATATGTGTTTTGCTTGGAGAGTATTTTAAATTTTACTTGCTGTTTGAATAAAATCATTGGATCTGAAATCTTGAATGAAAACAATCCTCACATGGCTATTTAATAATTTGACTACTCAGTATTCTTCACTTATATCTTTTTGGAGTAGTTTGTCATTTACTCACGTGCTTCACATATATCCTATGAGTAAATGGTTGAATGAATTGAATATCATAAATCTGAATTTATATACGTTTCATATTCTTACAACATGGGGAGTAATGACTTCACACATAAAAAGTATAGGTAGTAAACTTATTGGAAGTTAGCAAACGCAGAATTGGTCACTTGAACAATTCATGAAAGAATATTGAAGGAAGAGAGATTTTACATATAAATATACTATCTTGGACCTCTTTTGCAATTGTGAGCACACATTAAAATATGAAATGCTAAAAGGTTGATGTTGGACAAGGAATACAACTTAATGGGTTATGTTTTCCTATATCCGAAACGTTATATTGTCTTGGATCATCAAACATGTTGAGATTTCCTTTCCCTCTCATGCTAGCCAAATTCTTTGCACCAAGTAGAGATACTACTTGTTCTTCCAAATATACTTAAACCCAGTTTGCCATGAAAGTCCACCATATCTACCTATGGATTGAGTAAGATCCTTCAAGTAAGTTGTCATTGTTGCAAGCAATAAAAATTGCTCTCTAAATATGTATGATTTATTAGTGTGGAGAAAATAAGCTTTATATGATCTTGTGATGTGGAAGAAATAAAGGCAACGGACTGCATAATAAAGGTCCATATCACAAGTGGCAATATAAAGTGATGTTCTTTTGCATTAAGATTTTGTGCATTCAACCATAAAAGCGCATGACAACCTCTGCTTCCCTCTGCGAAGGGCCTATCTTTTACTTTTACCTTCTACCCTTAATACAAGAGTCTCGGTGATCATCACCTTTCCTTTTTACACTTTTTCCTTTGGCAAACACTTTGTGTTGGAGCGATCTGGATATATATATCCACATGGATGTAGGTTTGCATAAATTATTATTTTTGACATTACCCTTGAGGTAAAAGGTTGGGAGGCGAAACTATAAGCCCCCATCTTTCTCTGTGTCCGATTAAAACTTTGAACCCATAAATATCACGTGAGTGTTAGCACTTGTGAAAGGTTAAATGATAGTTGATTATGTGGAGTTTGCTGAACCAAAGCTCTTACATAGACCCTTTCCAAAAATAAGATGAATTGCAATTATTTGATGACCAAGAGCATGGTTTGTTAGTTTTCAAGAAAGTTTATGGTCTATACTTTAACATGTGAATAGCTTGTTACTTGATCATGAGAAGTTTTATGAGTTGAGCTACTGTTATGATATATAATGATAATAGAAAAAGTGATTGGAACTATCATTGATCAAATTCTTGCACTTGCTAGCATTCACACTTCATAAATTATTTCTATTATAATTTACCTACTCGAGGACGAGCATGAATTAAGCTTGGGGATGCTGATACGTCTCCAACGTATCTACAATTTATGAAGTATTCATGCCATGTTTACAATAGTTTTATATGATTTTGGTACGATTTGATTAGAACTAACCCAGACTGACGCTGTTTTCAACAGAACTACCGTTGTGTTGTTTTTGTGCAGAAATATAAGTTCTTGGAATGCGATGAAAATCAACGGAGAATTTTTCTAGAAAATATAAAAAATACTGGAACAAAAATCTACCGGAGGGGAGTCCCGTGGGCAGCACGAGGGTGGGGGCGTGCCCACCCCCCTAGGCATGCCCCTGTGCCTCGTGGACTACATGTGGGCCCCCCTAACTTGTTATCAACGCCAACCTCTCCTATAAATACCCAAACCTCCAGAAATTAACCTAGATCAGAAGTTCCGCTGCCGCAAGCCTCTGTAGCCACGAGAAATCAATCTAGGCCCTCTCTGGCACCCTACCGGAGGGGTCCATCATCACCGGAGGCTATGGAGGAGGATCTCGGAGGGGCCATCATCACCATGAAGGCCAAGGACCAAAGGGAGAACCTCTCCCCATCTAGGGGGGAGGCCATGGAGGAGGAAGCACAAGGGGGAAAACCTCTCCTCCTCTCTCGGTGGCGCTAGAGTGCCATTTCGAGGGGAATCATCACCACGGTGATCGTCTTCATCAACATCACCATCATCATCACCACCCTCATCTCTTTTACGCGGTCCACTCGCCCGCACCCCATTGTAATCCCTACTTGAACATCGTGCTTTATGCCACATATTATGATCCAATGATGTGTTGCCATCCTATGATGTTTTGAGTAGATATCCTTTGTCTTTGGTTGATTGATGATCTAGATTGGTATGAGTTGTATGTTTTATTTTGGTGCTGTCCTATTGTGCCCTCCGTGTCACGCAAGCATGAGGGATTCCCATTGTAGGGTGTTGCAATACGTTCATGATTCTCTTATAGTGGGTTGCTTGAGTGACAGAAGCATAAACCCGAGTAAGGGGTTGTTGCGTATGGGATAAAGGGGACTTGATGCTTTAATGCTATGGTTGGGTTTTACCTTAATGATCTTTAGTAGTTGCGGATGCTTGCTAGAGTTCCAATCATAAGTGCATATGATCCAAGAAGAGAAAGTATGTTAACTTATTTCTCACCCTCATATGAAATTGCAATGAGGACTATCGGTCTTGTTAACAATTGCCTAAGACAATTTCGCACACTGATCCATCATTATTCCACACTCGCTATTTATAATATTTAGTAATATATTCTAACTTTATGATAACAACACCTACTTTTATATTTTTTTCTCTTCGATACCATGCAAAGTTATCCTCTTCATACCCACAACGTAGTTTTATTTCTCGTTTCTAGTTCAGTGTACATAGAGTCGTATCAGTTGCAGATAGGGCTTGAGAGAATATTGATCTTACCTTTAGCTCCTTGTGGGTTCGACACTCCATACTTATCACTTCCACCTTTGGGAATTGCTACGATGATTCCCTGCACTTGGGGGTTATCACCAAGCGCCGCCACCCTCAGCCTCTCCCTGCTACCACGTCGCCCCCAACCGGCTCCCACCGCCGCGGCCCGCGAAGCCCACGGGAGGCCCGTCCCGGGCCGCCCTGGCCTGATCGCCCCCACGCCTCCCGCTCCCTTGCTCCCGATCTGCATCGAGGGGAGGAGCCCCTCGACCCGGACCACGCCGTCCGCTCCTTTCCGCCGACTCGCCGGAGGCGCTGCTGGGGACCACCTCTGGCCAGGTCGCGCTGCCCCTGCCTCTTCTCCTTCCTTCCCTATGCTACTCCCTCTCCCTCATGATCTCTCTCTCTCCCGCATGATCCAACTGGCAGTGCCCCGTCCCCGCTGCCTATGGCCGAATCCCGCTTGTCCCGGACCTCCCCTGGTGTGCCAAGCCGTCGCCGGAGCCCACTACAAGTCCCATGCTGCCGCTGCTGCTTCCCGTTCCGCCGGATCCACTTCCTCGTGTCGGATCTCACCTCCCGCGCTTGTCCTGGACAGGATCCGCATCACCGGATCTTGCCTTAGACCGTTGACCGGTCGAACGAGCACGACGCCCTAGCGCCCGCGCCTGGGGACCTCTGCTTCGGCCCAGCGGCTCCCCTCCGTCGCGCGAGGCCCGACGCCCCAAGCTGGCCTCCTCCGCAGATGGGCCAAGCCCATGAGTGAGCTCCCCACAGCCCCCCATCTCTGTTAAGCCCAGAAGTGCAGCAGTTTCAGCCTGGTGCATGTTTTTCCCCATTGCGATTTTATCATTTATCTGGAAAACTAATTTTTTACAGAAAAGTCCCCCTAGATCATGCATTTAATAACTCACAAATGGTGCATCAGTTTGAAATGATTTATATATGCAAAATACTTAGAATTTCATCTAGCTTCATAAAATGCAACTCTCATCCATGTTTAAAATGTTTGAATGTGCAGTTTGAATTAATTTGCTTAAATGCCATGCTAAAATGCTTTATTTCATAACTAATTAACCGTAGCTCCGAATTTAATAAATTTTATATGTAAATGGGGCAAGAAAATGCATAGATTAACATGGTGTACTTACTTTGTACATTTAACAACTCTAAAATTATGTTTAGGGAAGAACAGTAGCTAATTCGAAATATGCATATGAGGATTTTCCGGAATTGTTGTTGTTTCTGGCCTCAATTAACTTCCTTAAATGTGTAGTTTTCATATGCTTCACCTCATGCCATGTTTAACAACATTTAATATTGTTGGGTACATAAATGAGAGAGAACTAAATAATTGATGTGGTGTTTCGTCAATACGCAACTCCTTGCATATTGAGCTCCAATTAATTTATAGTATTGTTTGTGCACTTTGCCATGCCATGCCTCATTAAACCGGACATGCATCATACTTGGTTGTGCATCGTAACATGTTTATGTGATGGTTGTTTACTATGTTTCTTGTTTCTTTCCGGGTTGCTTCTCTCATTAGCTTTGGTTTCATTTCGGAGGTGTGAGGATTCATTTGACTACATTGGGTCGTCTACTTCTTGGACTCGTTCTTCTTCCTTGCGGGATCTCAGGCAAAATGACCATACCCTCGAAATCACTTCTATCTTTGCTTGATAGTTGTTCGTTCTATCGCTATGTCACGTTACCTACCACTTGTTATATCTTGCCTCCCATATTGCCATGTCAAGCCTCTAATCCACCTTCCTAGCAAACCGTTGTTTGGCTATGTTACCGCTTTTGCTCAGCACCTCTTATAGCGTTGTTAGTTGCAGGTGAAGTTGAAGTTTGTTCCATGTTTGGAACATGGATATGTTGGGATATCACAATATCTATTATTTAACTAATGCATCTATATACTTGGTAAAGGGTGGAAGGCTCGGCCTTATGCCTGGTGTTTTGTTCCACTCTTGCCGCCCTAGTTTCCGTCATACTGGTGTTATGTTCCTTGATTTTGCGTTCCTTACGCGGTTGGGGTTATGGGACCCCCTTGACAGTTGACTTTGACTAAAAATCCTCCAGCAAGGCCCAACCTTGGTTTTACATTTGCCTAACAACCTAAGCCTTTTTCCGTTGGGTTTTCGGAGCCTAAGGGTCATCTTTATTTTACCCCCCTGGGCCAGTGCTCCTCTGAGTGTTGGTCCGAACTGGGCGATGTCTAGGGCCCCCTAGCCAACCAGTGTGTATGCCAACCCGATGTCTTGCCCATCCGGTGTGCCCTGAGAACAAGATATGTGCAGCTCCTATCAGGATTTGTCAGCACATTCAGGCGGTCTTGCTGGTCTTGTTTTACCATTGTTGAAAGGTTTTGTAACCGGGATTCCGAGACTGATCAGGTCTTTCGGGGAGAAGGAATATCCTTCGTTGATCGTGAGGGCTTGTGATGCGCTATGTTGGGACACCACTGCAGGGTATAAACTTTCAAGAGCCATGCCCGCGGTTATGTGGCAGATGGGAATTTGTTAATATCCGGTTGTAGAGAACTTGACACTTGACTTAATTAAAATGAATCAACTGCGTGTGTAGCCGTGATGGTATCTTTTCGGTGGAGTCCGAGAATTGAACATGGTCTTGTGTTATGTATGAACGTAAGTAGTTTCAGGATCACTTCTTGATCACTTCTAGCTTCTCGACTGTTGCGTTGCTTCTCTTCCCTCTCTTATTTGCGTATGTTAGCCACCATATTCGCTTAGCGCTTGCTGCAGCTCCATCTCATTACCTTATCCTACCCATAAGCTTAAATAGTCCTGATCTCGCGGGTGTGATATTGCTGAGTCCTTGTGACTCATAGATACTTCCAAATAGTTGCAGGTGCTGATGATACCCGTGTAGGTGATTCTACCAAACTCAAGTGGGAGTTCGACGAGGACCTTGGCCGTTACTATGTTTCGTTTCTTGTTGATCAGTAGTGGAGACCAGTTGGGATGATCAAGGATCTAGCATTTGGGGTTGTATTCTTTTCTTTTGGTTCCGTAGTCGGACCTTGATTGTATTCTGGATGATGTATTTTTAACTTGTATTGTGTGAAGTGGCAATTGTAAGCCAACTCTTTATTCCTTTCTTATTCTGTACATGGGATTGTCTGAGGATTACCCCTCTTGCGACAAAACCACCTTGTTCTTATGCCTCCAAGTTGTGCCTCGACATGTGGGAGATATAGCCGCATCGTGGGCGTTACACACCATCACCCAACTTGCCCTATCCTCATAAGCCCCCACTGCTGGAAGGCAGACAGAGGGAGGAGGCATTCTATCGGTCTTTAGATGGCAATGTGGAGTATGATGACTTGTTGGAGTGCGACCGCCTGGCGGAGGAGCAGTGTATCACTGATTTGCACCGCCAGCGGGGCATGGAGCAACAACGCACTAATGCTCCGAGATGCGAGCAGAGCGCCCACAACTAGGCCGACTACGTGGAGGCTGGTGCCCAGCAAATAGCCCTGGAGGCTGTCAAGCACGCACGTGTTCGGGACGCCGAATTTTCCTACCATCTAGTCAAGTGGGTTTCCCTCTTAGAAGCCGAAGTGTTGGTGGACCACGCCGGCATGGAAAGGGCCAATGCGTGCGAGCAACGTGCCCTATTGCACATCTGGCAAGTCTGAGGCGAGGCGCAGGACGTCGGTGCCGGTGTTTAGCGTGTACCACAGATGGCGGTTGGCATCATCAAGTTAACTAAGAGTAAGTTAGTACTTGTACACTACTAGAGTATTAATGGGAGTAGATAGTTAACTTGGCTATGATGGTTGTCAACGTGGAAGTTCAGTACTCTATATCTGGATCAGATGTGTTACTTTGCTCTGAATGTTGAACTTTTCGTTTGAATGTATGGAATGGGCTGTTATTTTTTAAACGGGTTGTATTTGTCTGCCACGGGTTTAGAGGCTGACTTGTGGGCCTACTAGGTTGATGCGTACACAATTAGGAGATGATTGTATGTGGAGAGGATGATAGTAGGGACCCACCAAGGTCATGGCACTACGCAAGGAAGTCCCTCCTTATTTCAAGAAAAAAATGGTTCCTCCTAATAGATTTTTGACATCTGGGTCCCATGCCATTGTCAATGTAGTCAATAAACGAGAGAATTACACAACGAGTGGCTGACACCAGGGACCCAGTAGATCGCCCAATTATTTTTGTTTTTGAGATGGAGTAGGGTGTCAACTGGGCTATACAGGGCACTCTGGCCTGACTAGCCAACCTTTTCTTTTATGTTTACCACAAGACCAGCCCAGTAGTTTTTTTCTTTTTGAAAATGGCTAGCCTAGTTTTTTTGTGCTTTTGTAGAATACCCAACCGAGGCCTACTTGCTTTGTCAGCTTTTCTGGGCTACAAATCTTTCAAGGCGAGGAGAGCTTCATTCGGCTTGCCCAAAAAATGAGCTATTAGTAATGAGAAATGGGTTGTATATTTTTAAAACACATCAAACCGAAAATTAGTTTCATTTTTTTCATTTCTAGATTCTAAATTCCATTGATTTTTATGCGTGGACAATTTGTTGGATTTTATATCGATGTAAATTTATTTTTAAAATTAGCTTGAATGTCACTCGAAATTTTGGTTAAAAATAGTTCGGACCGCACCAAAATATGCAAAATTTCGTATAATTTTTTAACTGTGGCCACAATTGGGGCTGTAATGCTAACAAAAGAATATGTGCTCCAAAAAACCTAAAGAAATAGAAAATGGATTGTAAATTACTAGAAATAATGACAGATGGGTTGTATGCTGTTTTCCACAGATTTGAGGCTGACGTGTGTGCTGATGACCCACAAGTATAGGGGATCTATCGTAGTCCTTTCGATAAGTAAGAGTGTCGAACCCAACGAGGAGCAGAAGGAAATGATAAGTGGTTTTCAGCAAGGTATTCTCTTCAAGTACTGAAATAAGTGGTAGCGGATAGTTTTGTGACGGGATAAATTGTAACGAGCAACAAGTAACAAAAGTAAATAAAGTGAAGCAAGGTGGCCCAATCCTTTTGTAGCAAAGGACAAGCCGGAACAAACTCTTATAATAGGAAAAGCGCTCCCGAGGGCACATGGGAATATCGTCAAGCTAGTTTTCATCACGTTCATATGATTCGCATTCGATACCTTGATAATTTGATATGTGGGTGAACCGGTGCTTGGGTGTTGTTCTTACTTGAACAAGCATCCCACTTATGATTAACCTCTATTGCAAGAATCCGCATCTACAACAAAAGTATTAAGGTAAACCTAGCCATAGCATGAAACATGTGGATCCAAATCAGCCCCTTACGAAGCAACGCATAAACTAGGGTTTAAGCTTCTGTCACTCTAGCAACCCATCATCTACTTATTACTTACCAATGCCTTCCTCTAGGCCCAAATAATGGTGAAGTGTTATGTAGTCAACGTTCACATAACACCACTAGAGGCTAGACAACATACATCTTATCAAAATATCAAACGAATACCAAATTCACATGACTACTAATAGCAAGACTTCTCCCTTGTCCTCAGGAACGAACGTAATTACTCACAAATCATATTCATGTTCATAATCAGAGGGGTAATAATATGCATATAGGATCTGAACATATGATCTTCCACCAAATAAACCAACTAGCATCAACTACAAGGAGTAATCAACACTACTAGCAAACTACTAGCACCAATCCCGGACTTTGAGACAAGAATTGGATACAAGAGATGAACTAGGGTTTCGAGATGAGATGGTGCTGGTGAAGATGTTGATGGAGATTGCCCTCTCCCGATGAGAGGAGCGTTGGTGATGACGATGGTGATGATTTCCCCCTCCCGAAGGGAAGTTTCCCCGGCAGAACAGCTCTGCCGGAGCTCTAGACTGGATCCGCCAAGGTTCCGCCTCGTGGCGGCGGAGTCTAGTCCCGAAAAGTTCCTTCTTATTTTTTTCTCATCGAAAGACCTCATATTGGAGAAGATGGACGTCGGAGAGCCACCAGGGGGCCCACGAGGTAGGGGGCGCGCCCTAGGGGGGGCACCCCCCACCCTCATGAGAAGGGTGTGGGCCCCCTGGCCTTCATCTTTGGCGAGGATTTTTCTTTATTTATTTTAAGATGTTCCGTGGAGTTTCTGGACTTTTGGAGTTGCGCAGAATAGGTATCTAATATTTGCTCCTTTTCCAGCCCATAATTTCAGCTGTCGGCATTCTCCCTCCTTATGTAAACCTTGTAAAATAAGAGAGAATAGCCATAAGTATTGTGATATAAAGTGAAGTAATAGTCCATAATGCGATAAATATCGATATAAAAGCATGATGCAAAATAGACGTATCAACTCCCCCAAGCTTAGACCTAGCTTGTCCTCAAGAGAAAAGCCGATAACAATAAATATGTCCTCATGTTTAGAGGTAGAGGCATCGATAAAAATAAAATACGGACATGAAGGCATCATGATTATTCTCATAGCAGCAACATATATAGATTTTGTCATATGATTACTTATGTTCAAGTGATGATCTATTCACAATGCAAAAGTATAAATCATAAACCTTATTGGGCTCCGACAAACTATAATCTCAGTCATTGAAGCAATTGCAATTTATCATAACATCGGAAAGAGTCTATGTCAGAGCTAAAAAGCAAGTCCACATACTCAACTATCATTTATTCCTCCATAATTGCTAACACTCACGCGATACTTGTGGTTACGGAGTTTTAATCGGACACAGAGAAAGATAGGGGCTTATAGTTTTGCCCCACAACCTTTTACCTCAAGGGTAATCTCAACAATAATGGTTCATGCTCCCCTACACCCAATTAGATATATATATATATATATATATATATATATATATCATGTTCTTTCCAACATCCTGAGCTTACCAAAGGATAAAATGAAAAAGAAAATGTGAAGATCACCATGACTCTTGCATAAGGTAGAAGATAATAATAAAGGATAGGACCTTCGCAGAGGGAAGCAGAGGTTGCCATGCGCTTTTAAGGTTGGATATATAAAATCTCAATGTGAAAGAACGTCACTTTATATTGCCCCTTGTGATATGAACCTTTATTATGCAGTCCGTCGCTTTTATTACTTCCACATCACAAGATCATATAAAGCTTATTTCTCCCGCACCAATCAATCATACATATTTAGAGCAATTTTTATTGCTTTGCACCGATGACAACTTACTTGAAGGATCTTACTCAATCCATAGGTAGATATGGTGGACTCTCATGGTAAAACTGGTTTAAGGGTATTTGGAAGCACAAATAGTATTTCTACTTGGTGCTGAGAATTTGGCTAGCATGAGGGGGAAAGGCAAGCTCAACAAGTTAGAGGATCCATGACAACATACTTTATCTCAGATATAAGAAAGACATAACTCATTATGTTGTCTTCCTTGTCCAACGTCAACTCTTTAGCATGTCATATTTTAATGAGTGCTCCCAATCATAAAAGATGTCAATGATAATATATCTATATGTGAAAACCTCTCTTTCCTTATTACTTCCTATTAATTGCAACAATAACCAAAGCTATGTTTTCCAACTCCCAACAACTTTTAATCATCATGCTCTTTCTATGTGAAGTCATTACTCTCAATAAGATCAATATGAACTCTTTGTTTCTTTTTATTCTTTTCTTATTTCCTTTTATTCACCCAAGATCATGGAAAAATAATTAAGCCCTTGACTCAACACTAATCTTTATTATATATAGCTCACGGACTCGATTACATAGAGAGATCATAAAGCAAAACTCAAAACTAGATCAGGCCATAAACTTTATTCTACTAGATTAAGATACTACTAATAGGATCGAACTAAGAAAAATGGTAAAGGTGGGAGTTGTGATTGTGATACGATACCGGGGAACCTCCCCCAAGCTTGGCAGTTGGCAAGGGGAGTGCCCATACCCATGTGATTATATCTCCTTGGTTGGTGAAGAAGGTGGAAGTGTTGTTGATGATGCGGGCTTGTCATCCATCTTCCAAGGCATAGGTTCACCATCATAGAAGGATGATCGAGTCTTCGGAATTCTCGAATCTGCAGCCAAACTCATTCTTTTGAATCTATATTCATACTCACAGTTTTGGTTTTGCATGTCATAGATTTGGGCTTGGAGGTTCTCGATCTTCTCATATAGCTTGAAGATGGCCTCCTTGGTATTCTTAGCATCCGACTTGTAGTTGTTGGTGAACTCCGCGAGCATCGTGTGGCTAGCGTTGATTCCATGCTCCACCATCCCCTGGCACTTGAAAATTTGTTGCTCCATTGCTTTGAGCCTCGTCTCCACGCTTCTGGTTCCCTTTGGTCCCTCAACATCACGGATGTGCAACAACCCATCACGCATCTCAATGGTTTGAGGGTGTCGCAGCACCTCCGCGACGTAAGGGTTGATGACCTTCTCGAAGAACTTGTCCTTGGAAGCACTTGGGGACGTCATGATAATCCAGATCTGTTAGAAAAACAGCTCGAAACAAGAACATATGAGGTTTGCGTGATACAGGAGTCAAAACCTTCGGGAGAGTATATAATGAATTTTTACCGACCAAAATACGTAACGTGCAAGAAAACGGAGTTCGGAAGGCACACGAGGTGCTCATGAGGTAGGGGGGCGCACCCACCACCCTCGTGGGGCCCTCGTGTCCTTCCCGGACTGCTACTTATTTTTCTAAATTTCTAAATATTCCAAAACGGAGAAATATTGCCTTAAAAATTGTTTTGGAGTCGGTTTACTTACCGTACCACATACCTATTCCTTTTCGGAGTCTGAAACGTTCCAGAAAGTGTCTCTTATGTATTCCTCCGGGGTTACGGTTTCAATAATATTGGTTTCAACATTTATGGGATTACCTGAGATATAATGTTTAATTCTTTGACCGTTTACCACCTTTGGATTTGTGCCCTCGAAGTTGTTGAATTTTATGGCACCGGAACGATAGACCTCTTCGATAACATAGGGGCCTTCCCATTTAGAGAGAAGTTTTCCTGCAAAAAATCTCAAATGATAGTTGTATAGCAATACATAATCACCTACATTAAACTCACGCTTTTGTATCCTTTTGTCATGCCATCTTTTAACTTTTTCTTTAAACAACTTGGCATTTTCATAAGCTTGGGTTCTCCATTCATCAAGTGAGCTAATATCAAATAACCTCTTCTCACCGGCAAGTTTAAAATCATAGTTAAGCTCTTTAATAGCCCAATATGCCTTATGTTCTAGTTCAAGAGGTAAGTGACATGCTTTTCCATAAACCATTTTATACGGAGACATACCCATAGGATTTTTGTATGCAGTTCTATAAGCCCATAATGCATCATCAAGTTTTTTAGACCAATTCTTTCTAGACCTATTAACAGTCTTTTGCAAAATTAATTTGAGCTCCCTATTGCTTAACTCTACTTGACCACTAGACTGTGGGTTATAAAGAGATGCAATTCTATGATTAACATCATATTTAGCAAGCATTTTACGGAAAGCACCATGAATAAAGTGTGAACCACCATCAGTCATTAAATATCTAGGGACTCCAAACCTCGGGAAAATAACTTCCTTAAGCATTTTAATAGAAGTGTTATGATCAGCACTACTAGTTGGAATAGCTTCTACCCACTTAGTAACGTAATCAACAGCAACTAAAATATGTGTGTATCCATTAGAGGCAGGAAAAGGTCCCATATAATCAAAGCCCCAAACATCAAACGGTTCAATAACAAGAGAATAATTCATAGGCATTTCTTGACGTCTACTAATATTACCAATTCTTTGACATTCATCACAAGACAAGACAAACTTACGGGCATCCTTGAATAGAGTAGGCCAATAAAAACCAGATTGCAATACCTTATGTGCAGTTCTATCTCCAGCGTGGTGTCCTCCATAAGACTCGGAATGACACTTGCGTAGGATCTGTTCCTGTTCATGCTCAGGTACACAATGTCTAATAACACCATCTACTCCTTCCTTATAAAGATGTGGGTCATCCCAAAAGTAATGTCTTAAATCATAGAAAAACTTTTTCTTTTGCTAGTATGTGAAGCTAGGTGGTATAAACTTAGCAACAATACCATGGAGTACTACAAGAAGTACTTATAACATTTAATTGTTCATCAGGAAAGCTATCATTAATAGGTAGTGGGTCATCAAGAATATTTTCTAACCTAGACAAGTTGTCTGCAACGGGGTTCTCAGCTCCCTTTCTATCAACAATATGCAAATCAAATTCTTGTAGCAAGAGAACCCATCTAATAAGTCTAGGTTTAGCATCTTTCTTTTCCATAAGATATTTAATAGCAGCATGATCAGTTTGAATAGTTACTTTAGAATCAACAATATAAGATCTGAACTTATCACAAGCAAATACAACTGCTAAAAGCTCTTTTTCAGTAGTAGCATAATTTCTTTGAGCATTGTCTAGAGTCTTACTAGCATAATGAATAACATTTAATTTCTTATCAACTCTTTGCCCTAGAACAGCACCTACAGCATAATCACTAGCATCACACATAATTTCAAAGGGTAAGGTTCCAATCAGGTGGCTGAACAACAGGTGCAGAGACTAATGCTTTCTTAAGTATTTCAAATGCTTCTACACAATCATCATCAAAGACAAATGGTATATCTTTTTGCAATAAATTAGTCAGAGGCCGAGAAATTTTTGAGAAGTCCTTAATGAACCTCCTGTAAAATCCGGCGTGACCAAGGAAACTTCTTATACCTTTGATGTCCTTGGGACATGGCATCTTTTCAATAGCATCAACCTTGGCTTTATCAACTTCAATACCTCTTTCAGAAACTTTGTGCCCCAAGACAATACCTTCATTAACCATAAAGTGGCACTTTTCCCAATTCAAGACAAGATTAGTTTCTTCACATCTCTGCAAAACTCGATCAAGATTGCTCAAGCAATCATCAAAAGAGGAACCATAGACGGAAAAGTCGTCCATGAAAACCTCACAAATCTTTTCACAAAAGTCAGAGAATATAGCCATCATGCATCTTTGAAAGGTAGCAGGTGCATTACATAAACCAAAAGGCATACGTCTATAAGCAAAAGTACCAAAAGGGCATGTAAAAGTAGTCTTTGATTGATCTCTAGCCGACACAGGTATTTGAGAGAAACCAGAATAACCATCTAGAAAGCAATAGTGTGTATGTTTGCATAATCTTTCTAGCATTTGATCAATAAAAGGTAAGGGGTAATGATCTTTCTTAGTAGCTTTATTTAATTTGTGGAAATCAATTACCATCCTATAACCTGTGATAATTCTTTGTGGAATCAATTCATCTTTATCATTAGGAACAACAGTAATACCTCCCTTCTTAGGGACACAATGGACAGGACTTACCCACTCACTATCAGCAACGGGATAGATTATACCTGCCTCCAGAAGCTTTAGTATTTCTTTTCTTACCACTTCTTTCATTTTAGGATTCAGACGTCGTTGAGGATCACGAACTGGTTTGGCATCTGCTTCCAAATTTATTTTATGTTGACATAGAGTGGGACTAATGCCCTTAAGATCATCAAGAGTATATCCAATAGCAGCACGATGCTTCTTCAGAGTTTTCAATAATCTTTCTTCTTCATGCTCTGAAAGGTTAGCACTAATAATAACAGGATATATCTTCTTTTCATCAAGATAAGCATATTTAAGATTATCAGGCAAAGGTTTAAGCTCAAACACGGGATCACCCTTGGGTGGAGGAGGATCCCCTAAGATTTCAACAGGCAATTGTGATGCAGAATAGGTTCCTGTTTAAAGAATACTTCATCTATTTCCCTTCTTTCATTCATGAACATATCATTTTCATGGTCTAGCAAATAGTGTTCTAAAGGATCACTAGGAGGTACGGCAATAGAAGCAAGACCAATAATTTCATCCTTACTAGGTAATTCTTCCTCACGATGTTGTTTACTAAATTTAGAGAAATTAAACTCATGAACCATATCATCCAAGCCAACAGTAACAACATTCTTTGTGCAATCTATGGTAGCATTGACAGTATTTAAGAAGGGTCTACCAAATATAATGGGACAAAAGCTATCTTGTGGAGAAGTAAGAACAAGAAAATCAGCAGGATATTTAGTTTTCCCACACAAGACTTCAACATCTCTAACAATTCCAATTGGTGAAATAGTATCTCTATTGGCAAGTTTAATTGTGACATCAATACCTTCTAACTCAGCAGGTGCAATTTCATTCTTAATTTCTTCGTATAAAGTATGGGTATAACACTAGCACTAGCACCCATATCACATAAGCCATGATAACAATGATCTCCTATTTTAACAGAAATAACAGGCACGCCTACCACAGGTCTATGTTTATCTTTATCACAAGGTTTAGCAATTCTAGCAGTTTCACCTTCGAACTGAATAACATGCCCATCAATATTATCAGACAAGAGATCTTTAACAATAGCAATATTAGGTTCTACTTTAACTTGCTCAGGAGGTGTATAAGTTCTAATATTGCTTTTACGAACAACAGTTGAAGCTTTAGCATGATCCTTTATTCTAACAGGGAAAGGTGGTTTCTCAATATAAGAAGTAGGAACAATAGGATCATTATAAGTGACAGTCTTTTCTTCAACTTTAATAGGTGCAGCTACTTTTACTTCTATGGGAGGATGATATTTAAACCACTTCTCCTTAGGGAGATCAACATAAGTAGCAAAAGATTCACAGAAAGAAGCTACTATCTCAGAGTCAAGTCCATATTTAGTGCTAAACTTACGGAAAATATCGGTGTCCATAAAAGATTTAACACAATCAAACTTAGGTGTCATACCTGACTCCTTACCTTCGTCGAGGTCCCAATCTTCAGAGTTGCGTTTAATTCTATCCAATAAATTCCATCTGAATTCAATAGTCTTCATCATAAAAGAGCCAGCACAAGAAGTATCGAGCATGGTGCGATTGTTATCAGAAAGCCGAGCATATAAATTTTGAATAATCATTTCTCTTGAGAGCTCATGATTGGGGCATGAATATAACATTGATTTAAGCCTCCCCCAAGCTTGAGCGATGCTTTCTCCTTCGCGAGGCCAGAAATTATATATATAATTGCGATCACGATGAACAAGATGCATAGGGTAATACTTTTGATGAAATTCCAGCTTCAATCTTTTATAGTCCCATGATCTCATATCATCACATAGCCTATACCATATCAATGCGTCTCCCTTCAAAGATAAAGGGAAGACCTTCTTCTTAGCAACATCATCGGGTATACCTGCAAGCTTAAATAATCCACAAACTTCATCCACATATATTAAGTGCTCATCAGGATGCTTTGTTCCATCTCCTGTAAAAGGGTTAGCTAGCAGTTTTTCCATCATACCCGAAGGAAATTCAAAAGGAGTTTCATTTTCAATAGGTTCAGTAGGTTGAGGAGCAACTCTTTGCTCTACTGGACGGGGTGAAGATACCCCGAACAAGCCCCTCAGAGAATTACTTTCCATAGTAACAAGTGACAGTAAATTTCAGCACACTATATAAATTTTTCCTTACCAAATTCCACCTACCAAAGGCGCTACACTCCCCGGCAACGGCGCCAGAAAAGAGTCTTGATGACCCACAAGTATAGGGGATCTATCGTAGTCCTTTCGATAAGTAAGAGTGTCGAACCCAACGAGGAGCAGAAGGAAATGATAAGCGGTTTTCAGCAAGGTATTCTCTGCAAGTACTGAAATAAGTGGTAACAGATAGTTTTGTGACGGGATAAATTGTAACGAGCAACAAGTAACAAAAGTAAATAAAGTGCAGCAAGGTGGCCCAATCCTTTTGTAGCAAAGGACAAGCCGGAACAAACTCTTATAATAGGAAAAGCGCTCCCGAGGACACATGGGAATATCGTCAAGCTAGTTTTCATCACGTTCATATGATTCGCGTTCGATACTTTGATAATTTGATATGTGGGTGGACCGGTGCTTGGGTGCTGTTCTTACTTGAACAAGCATCCCACTTATGATTAACCTCTATTGCAAGCATCCGCAACTACAACAAAAGTATTAAGGTAAACCTAACCATAGCATGAAACATGTGGATCCAAATCAGCCCCTTACGAAGCAACGCATAAACTAGGGTTTAAGCTTCTGTCACTCTAGCAACCCATCATCTACTTATTACTTCCCAATGCCTTCCTCTAGGCCCAAATAATGGTGAAGTGTTATGTAGTCGACGTTCACATAACACCACTAGAGGCTAGACAACATACATCTTATCAAAATATCAAACGAATACCAAATTCACATGACTACTCATAGCAAGACTTCTCCCTTGTCCTCAGGAACGAACGTAATTACTCACAAAGCATATTCATGTTCATAATCAGAGGGGTAATAATATGCATATAGGATCTGAACATATGATCTTCCACCAAATAAACCAACTAGTATCAACTACAAGGAGTAATCAACACTACTAGCAACCTACTAGTACCAATCCCGGACTTTGAGACAAGAATTGGATACAAGAGATGAACTAGGGTTTGGAGATGAGATGGTGCTGGTGAAGATGTTGATGGATATTGCCCTCTCCCGATGAGAGGAGCGTTGGTGATGACGATGGTGATGATTTCCCCCTCCCGGAGGGTAGTTTCCCTGGCAGAACAACTCTGCCGGAGCTCTAGATTGGATCCGCCAAGGTTCCGCCTCGTGGCGGTGGAGTCTCGTCCCGAAAAGTTCCTTCTTATTTTTTTTCTCATCGAAAGACCTCATATAGGAGAACATGGACGTCAGAGAGCCACCACGGGGCCCACGAGGTAGGGGGTGCGCCCTAGGGGGGCGCCCCCCACCCTCGTGAGAAGGGTGTGGGCCCCCTGGCCTTCATCTTTGGTGAGCATTTTTCTTTATTTATTTTAAGATGTTCCGTGGAGTTTCCGGACTTTTGGAGTTGCGCAGAATAGGTCTCTAATATTTTCTCCTTTTCCAGCCCAGAATTCCAGTTGCCGGCATTCTCCCTCCTTATGTAAACCTTGTAAAATAAGAGAGAATAGCCACAAGTATTGTGATATAAAGTGAAATAACAGTCCATAATGCGATAAATATCGAGATAAAAGCATGATGCAAAATGGACGTATCATGCGCCTACTATAGGTTGACGCGTACGCTTTCCTAAAAAAAGGTTGACGCACACGCAACGCTATGTCAACTTAGTCAACACATGAGAGCAGTGATTGTTGGATGTCCATCCAATGGCCACAGTGCTTCTTCAATCTCTTCTCTTCCTGCTCCAGCCGCTCAAACAAGCGCCGGTGGGACTGCCTGCTCCCTCCTCCCATGGCCACCTATGATGCCGCGTAGGCCTCACCGCCCGACCCTACTCCCATCGCTGGCCTGGCCATCCCTCTACCCACCCACACCTGCTGTTATTTTCCAGTGACGGTAGACGAACTAGTAAAACCTTGTACTCCCTCCTCGTGGGAAACAACTGCTGAGTCTTCCCTAGCTCCGTGTTGTTCCCTTCCTAGGCCTCGCCTCGTCCACCGCCATGGTACTCTCGGCGTGGCGTGGTCAACGTGGTCAACGAACAACATCCATCGAAAGAGGATTGTACGTGGAGAGGCTGACAGCTGGGTCCACAGCAGCATGCAAGGAAATGCTTCCTTATTACGCGCAAAATAATGATTCCTCCACCTGACAGCTGGGACCCACCAGAAGGGCCTCTGTATTACGCGAAAAAACGTTCCCCCCGCTGACAGCTCGGATCCACCAGCTATATCTTCACAAGCAAGGAAGTGCCTCCTTATTATGCACATAAAAATGAATACTGCCTGCTACCTGGGACCCTCCATAGTGGGAGACTAACTTGTGGGCCTACTAACATAGACAGAGGGCTTTGTCAACTTAGTCAATATGAACGATGCTAGCTCCGGTGACCGTATGATGTCCATCCAATGGCCGTAGTGGTTCTTCAACCTCTGGTCTTCATGCTCCAGCCGCCCAAACCAGCGTTGGTCGTGCCGCCTGCTGCTGCCTCCCGTGGTCGGCTCTGCTGCCACGCAGGCCTGACCGCCCCACCCTACTCCAACCTCTAGCCAGGCTATCCCTCTACTCACCCACAACCCCTATTATTCTACAGCGATGACAGCCTCACACTACAGCCGAACCTTGGTGCCCTCGGCGCGGTGTGGTCAATGTGGTCAAGGAACGACTTCCATCCAAAGAGTACTGTATGTGGAGAGGCTGACAGCTGGGTCCACGACCGCAGTAAGGAAAGTGCCTCCTTATTATGCGGAAAATAATGATTCCTCCACCTGACAGTAGGGACCCACCGGACGGGCCACCGTATTTCGTGAAAAAAAATGTTTCCCCCTATTTACTGGGACCCACCAGCTACATCTTCGCACACAAGGAAGTGCATCCATATTACGGGCAAAAATATGATTCTCCCCCTGACAGCTGGGACCAACCAGCTATATCTTCGCATGCAAGGAAGTGCCTCCTTACGTCCCTGACAGTTGGGACCCACCCGATTGAACTGTACATAGGGTTGTCTGTCTGGCGTGAACGTGTGTGTACATACTAGTCGATCAGTCTATCTACAGGCTGCAGCGATGAACCGTGGCTGAATAAGGAAGGGCACGTGTCATAGTAGAGGCACGGGCGTAGCATGCCACGCAGCCCCGTCTATATCATGTACATGTACATACAACCAGAGTGCAAGAAAGTAAATACGACCACGTACGTACATACAGGCGGGGTCTCGAACGCCTATGTAATGCCCCGAGAGCATTGCGCCAGGTGTCCTCCAGTTATTCGCTGTCGTTGCCATGTCATTCGCTTGCATGTTGCATCTTGTTCATGTCATCCGCATCATGATAACAAGAATTAAAATGTTTAGATTGTTGTTGCAATAAATTACTAAGGCATATGGGGATTTACCGGATTCGTTATTTGTTATATCCGGCCCCATTTAAATTGTTTAGATGGTGTAGTTTTGTTATGCCTCACCTCTTGCCATGTTAATCAACATTTAATATTGTTGAGTACCTAACGAGAGAGAACTAAATAAGTCATGTGGTGTTTTCTTCAATATGCAACTCCGTGGCATATTGAGCTCCACTTAATTTGTAGTGTTGTTTGTTGCATATTGCCATGCCATGCTTCATTAAACCGGACATGCATCGTACTTGGTTGTGCATCATGCCATGATTATGTGGTGGTTGTTTACTATGTTGTGTACTTCTTTCTGGTGTTGCTTCTTCGGGTTGGTTCCGATTACGCCGCGTTTGTGAGGATTCGTTCGACTACGTCCGTTTGTCTTCTTCATGGAGTCGTTCTTCTTCCTTGGGGATCTCAGGCAAGATGACCATACCCTCGAAATCACTTCTATCTTTGCTTGCTAGTTGCTCGCTATTTTGCTTTGCCTATGCTGCGATACCTACCACTTGCTATATCATGCCTCCCATATTGCCATGTCAAACCTCTAACCCACCTTGTCCTAGCAAACCGTTGTTTGGCTATGTTACCGCTTTGCTCAGCCCCTCTTATAGCATTGTTAGTTGCAGGTGAAGATGGAGTTTGTTCCATATTTTGAACATGGATATGTTGGGATATCACAATATCTCTTATTTAACTAATGCATCTATATACTTGGTAAAGGGTGGAAGGCTCGGCCTTATGCCTGGTGTTTTGTTCCACTCTTGCCGCCCTAGTTTCCGTCATACCGGTGTTATGTTCCTTGATTTTGCGTTCCTTACGCGGTTGGGTTATAATGGGAACCCCTTCATAGTTCGCTTTGAATAAAACTCCTCCAGCAAGGCCCAACCTTGGTTTTACCATTTGCACTAAGAACCTACCACCTTCCCATGGGTTCTGCAGACTCAAGGGTCATCTTTATTTTAACCCCCCCGGGCCAGTGCTTCTCTAAGTGTTGGTCCGAACTGAGTAGACTGCGGGGCCACCTCGGGGAAACATGAGGGTTGGTTTTACTCGTAGGATGTCTCATCCGGTGTTGCCCTGAGAACGAGATATGTGCAGCTTCTATCAGGATGTCGGCGCATCGGGCGGCTTTGCTGGTCTTGTTTTACCATTGTCGAAAAGTCTTGTAACCGGGATTCCGAGCCTGATCGGGTCTTCCTGGGAGAAGGAATATCCTTCGTTGACCATGAGAGCTTGTGATGGGATAAGTTCGGACACCCCTGCAGGGTTTTGAACTTTCAAAAGCCGTGCCCGCGGTTATGGGCAGATGGGAATTTGTTAATGTTCGATTGTAGAAAACCTAAACCTTAACTTAATTAAAATGCATCAACCGCGTGTGTAACCATGATGGTCTCTTTTCGGCAGAGTCCGGGAAGTGAACACGGTGTTGGAGTTATGCTTGAAGGTAAGTAGTCTAGGATCACTTCTTGATCATACATTCTCGACCGTGATTTGCCTTCTCTCCTCGCTCCCTTTTGCGTAAGTTAGCCACCATTATGCCAATGCTTGCTGCAGCTCCACCTCACATACCTTTTACCTACCCATAAGCTTAAATAGTCTTGATCGCGAGGGTGTGAGATTGCTGAGTCCCCGTGACTCATAGATACTTCCAAAACCAGTTTGCAGGTGCCGATGATATCGTGCGGGGGACGCAACCGAGCTCAAGGAGGAGCTCGATCAAGATCTCATTCATTGTGTTGTTTTCTTTCAGTTGATCAGTAGTGGATTGTAAGCCAACTATGTATCTATTTCCCTTATGTATTACATGGGTTGTGTGAAGATTACCTCACTTGCGACATTGCTTTCAATGCGGTTATGCCTCTAAGTCATGCTTCGACACGTGAGATATAGCCGCATCGAGGGCGTTACAAGTTGGTAATCAGAGCCTTCCCCGACTTAGGAGCCCCCTGCTTGATCGAATCGCTGGCGTTGTTGAGTCTAGAAAAATGTTTTGAGTCTTATAGGATTATATATATCGGAGAATAGGATTCTTTTTACTTCTCAGTCCCTTCGTCGCTCTAGTGAGGCATCCTGACGTAGAGTTTTGACACTTCTCTTCTCAAATTTCACTAATTTTTTTAGGATCACGCGGGTATCTTGGAATCGTTCCGATGGTTTTGTGACGAGAACATTGTTCTTGGTGCCTCCTAACATTTAGGGGTTGTGGCAGTGTCCCGGGGAGTTGAGCTCCGAGGTGTTGTCGTCACAATTTTATTGTTGCAGTTCTGGGATACCTGAGTTTCGCCGACATCAAAAATCTCTTTTATGCAGTTGTTAGTGAGATAACCTCGATGCCACCCAGTACTAGGGTGGGAGTTAGGGAGTATTGCCATAACTCATATAACGGATGCTTTTCGAAAGTTGAGGTAAACGATTTCCGAAGATTTCTTGGTTATGTGTTGAAGGATGGATACAACTGGATGTAGGATTTGCTAGCTTTGGGTGAGATATTATGCTTCCCCTGTATCCCCAACACCTGATTGCATAACTAGACAGTTTCGGGGGTTTATAAGTGGGAATTCTAGTAGATCCTAGGATATCTTTCCGACAGATGTATGATATGAAACTGGGGTTCGACGTCTAGTGGTCCGCCTATCCACGGTTGGTTTTATAGTGGTCTCGTTGTGTCATAAAGAGTCCTTGGCTATGCTGACTCGGGGACGCTTCGTATGTCATGTGCACTGCCTTGTACATGATGGTGATGTACGATCGAGCCCGTGTGGGCCCCACCACAAAAACTTCGGACGAAATCTCTATCGTATGTTTGTTCCGGCATATTTTGTAAGCCAATCCTTGTTTTGTTTTGAGTTGTGGTATTCAAGTTGCTTCAATGTCAAATGTTGATTCCATGCCTCTTTCCAAGCGGTGTTCTCATACTCATATGTGAATACCAATCCTTCATGATAATCGAGATTGTCATGTCAATCCTTTTCAACCGGTGTGTCTCTCTTCAAGTGGATCCGATCATTTCAACGTCCGCAAGATCAATTATCGGTTCTTCTCAGCGATGTTTGTTTCATCCGTCTCCAATTTGCCTTTGTTTTCCCGACCACCCACCCTTGTTTCTTCAAGGACTTGGATTTCTTAATCAAGCATCATTTTATTCATGTGAAGTCTCTTCTTTCTTTTCAATCAATGTTCTTATCCGGTGTTTCTCATGAAGATACTAATGGAGCTTCAAGTGTATCATTCTTCGTTCTTTTTCTTCTTCGGTGGATTCAATTCAAGCTTTCGGTGTTGATCATATCTTTTTACCCGTTTCAAATGCTTTCCCATGCTGTTGCACCTCTTAATTGTTCATCTCTCTCTATTCATATCCGAAGTGCTGAAGATATCTCGAAGATTCGTGATTGCACTCTGTATTCATTCAGGCTCTTTCGAGGTTGTTATCTCATTCAAGCCATTTAACTCAACAGGTGCATTCTCTCTTTTAAATCCTTCAACGGTGTATCTTTTGAGTGGGCCCTAACCCACAGGTCTTTTCCCAGGATCTTACCTGACTCTTCTTATTTTTCCCGGAGCTTTCTCAAATTCATTTCCAAGTTTGATGTAAGAATGAATTTTTCATCAGTCAAATGCTTATCTCCAATATCGCTTTCAAATTCTTTTCATCGTTGGTTCAACATTTCTAATTTCTATTCCGGAGTGCCTCAACAACTCATGGTGGTGTTTCTAGTCATCATTCTCAACATTTGAAGACCGAAGAAGAATTTTTCCTCCAAATTTTATTCGTTCTCTCAAAGATTCGTGGTGCTAGCGTGATGCCATCCTCTCATAATTGGTTTCGACTATGAGAATTCTTTTCACCCATCCGGAGCATTTCATGAGTTGTTTCCATTTCTTTCCTCCGAAGGCCATCTTTTCAAATATTATGCATTCCAACTTTTAGCTATAATTCTCCAAATCTTACCGGTGCGTCATTCAATTATTCTCTTATCAGTTCGTGATCTATTCGTTCTCATGTATCCAAATTCTCTCAAGTATCTTCTTTCGTTTTCCAATTCTTCCCGGTGTTTCTTCATGTTTTATTCGTTCTTTTTCAATTCTTATGGTGGTTCTTCCTAGATTCTTCTTCCTTCGTTTATCATATCAATGTATTCATTGTTTTCAATCCTACCGGCGGATCGTTGAAGACCGTCTTAAGTTTTCTCCATATCCCTCTTAATCCTTTCAACGAGAATAAGTATTAGGCTAAATCCGTTGCTTGTCATCAATTTAAATTGGTGAAGGATACGCATAACGTAATTCTTATTCTTGTTTCATCTAAGTGATTAATTCTTTATTCTGGAGGTTCATTGAAAATTCTCGGTTTCATTGGTTTCATCTTTCTTTTCCCGGAGTTCCAACCGCTCTCAATTTTCTCGTCATGAAGATCCATCAATCATTGCAAGGCTTCACCTTGTGTTTTTTTCAACCTCTCTTTACTTCCGATTGATCATCCTTTTGGTTACCGGAGTTTTCATGGAGGCGCTACATGATGGTTCATCAAAGCTTTAATTCGTTTTCGAAGTGTTCATTGAGATTCTTTTCAAAGGAGCTCAATCATTCTTCATGTTGCAATCCGGAGTGCAATTCTTTCTACCGTATCATTGGAGGTGGTATTATGTCATTCTTGATAATTTGAGTTCATGTTTCATGATTCACATGTTGTTAAGAATGAGGTATTTTAAATCCATCAACCTCTTCATTGGAGTTATCTTGGGTTGTATTTCACCTAAAGCTTTCCCTAAGGATTGCTGCTATTTATGGTGCTTATAAATGATCTAAGTTCTTCATTTATCCTCCCGGTAAAATAAGTTTCTCGTCTCCTTGGTGATATCAATCCAATCTATTGTTTTTCGTTAGTGGCAGAATTTCACCTCATAGTTTTGAGATGTTTTCTATAAGCCCACTTCAAGCTTACCCTTTTCGTTGTTGGTTTTTCCAACAACTTCGTTATTTCTTTCTTGGAAGGGTGCTTTCCAAGCTCATTTGTGGCAGAAGTTGGCTTTTTCAACTCCATTCTTTTATTACAATGATCTAACTTCTATTCTTCTCTTCTGGAGGCGTTGTGATGTTTCTCTTTTCTCTCATCATCTCGGATGGTGTTCTTTTCGTGCTTACCCATTTAACCGGAGTATTGTGCCCCTTTGCTCAAGCTCTTTCATTTTATCAATCTTGCATCTCTTTTCAACCGGAGTGCTATACGAATTTGTTCTTCCTTGTTACTCTTCCCAACCGAAGTGCTTTCAACTTTGTTCTTCTCCGTCGCATTCTTTCTTTCAATTTTTTTAACCTTTTCCAGGTTCGTGGTTTCACTCATTTGTCCAAGAAGCAACTTAGTTCTTCCCTCCGGTGCCTTTCTAGATCTCGGGGCGAGATCCTCTCATAGTGGTGGAGTGTTGTAATGCCCCGAGACCATTGCGCCAGGTGCCCTCCAGTTATTCGCTGTCGTTTCCATGTCATTCGCTTGCGTGTTGCATCTTGTTCATGTCATCCGCATCATGATAACAAGAATTAAAATGTTTAGATTTTTGTTGCAATAAATTACTAAGGCATATGGGGATTTACCGGATTAGTTATTTGTTATATCCGGCCCCATTTAAATTGTTTAGATGGTGTAGTTTTGTTATGCCTCACCTCTTGCCATGTTAATCAACATTTAAAATTGTTGAGTACCTAACGAGAGAGAACTAAATAAGTCATGTGGTGTTTTCTTCAATATGCAACTCCGTGGCATATTGAGCTCCACTTAATTTGTAGTGTTGTTTGTTGCATATTGGCATGCCATGCTTCATTAAACCGGACATGCATCATACTTGGTTGTGCATCATGCCATGATTATGTGGTGGTTGTTTACTATGTTGTGTACTTATTTCTGGTGTTGCTTCTTCGGGTTGGTTCCGATTACGTCGCGTTTGTGAGGATTCGTTCAACTACGTCCGTTTGTCTTCTTCATGGACTCGTTCTTCTTCCTTGCGGGATCTCAGGCAAGATGACCATACCCTCGAAATCACTTCTATCTTTGCTTGCTAGTTGCTCGCTCTTTTGCTTTGCCTATGCTGCGATACCTACCACTTGCTATATCATGCCTCCCATATTGCCATGTCAAACCTCTAACCCACCTTGTCCTAGCAAACCGTTGTTTGGCTTTGTTACCGCTTTGCTTAGCCCCACTTATAGCGTTGTTAGTTGCAGGTGAAGATGGAGTTTGTTCCATGTTTGGAACATGGATATGTTCGGATATCACAATATCTCTTATTTAACTAATGCATCTATATACTTGGTAAAGGGTGGAAGGCTCGGCCTTATGCTTGGTGTTTTGTTCCACTCTTGCCGCCCTAGTTTCTGTCATACCGGTGTTATGTTCCTTGATTTTGCGTTCCTTACGCGGTTGGGTTATAATGGGAACCCCTTCATAGTTTGCTTTGAATAAAACTCCTCCAGCAAGGCCCAACCTTGGTTTACCATTTGCACTAAGAACCTACCACCTTCCCTTGGGTTCTGCAGACTCAAGGGTCATCTTTATTTTACCCCCCCCCCCCCCCGGGCCAGTGCTTCTCTAAGTGTTGGTCCAAACTGAATAGACTGCGGGGCCACCTCGGGGAAACTTGAGGGTTGGTTTTACTTGTAGGATGTCTCATCCGGTGTTGCCCTGAGAACGAGATATATGCAGCTTCTATCAGGATGTCGGCGCAATGGGCGGCTTTGCTGGTCTTGTTTTACCATTGTCGAAAAGTCTTGTAACCGGGATTCCGAGCCTGATCGGGTCTTCCTGGGAGAAGGAATATCCTTCATTGACCGTGAGAGCTTGTGATGGGATAAGTTGGGACACCCCTGTAGGGTTTTGAACTTTCGGAAGTCATGCCCGCGGTTATGGGTAGATGGGAATTTGTCAATGTCCGGTTGTAGAAAACCTGGACCTTAACTTCATTAAAATGCATCAACCGTGTGTGTAACCGTGATGGTCTCTTTTCGGCGGAGTCTGGGAAGTGAACACGGTGTTGGAGTTATGCTTGAACGTAGGTAGTCTAGGATCACTTCTTGTTCATAGATTCTCGACCCTAATTTGCCTTCTCTCCTCGCTCTCTTTTGCGTAAGTTAGCCACCATATATGCCAGTGCTTGCTGCAGCTCCACCTCACATACCTTTTACTTACCCATAAGCTTAAATAGTCTTGATCGTGAGGGTGTGAGATTGCTGATTTCCCGTGACTCACATATACTTCCAAAACCAGTTTGCAGGTGCCAATGATATCGTGCAGGTGACGCAACCGAGCTCAAGGAGGAGCTCGATGAAGTTCTCGTTCATTGTGTTGTTTCATGTCAGTTGATCAGTAGTGGAGCCCATTTGGGACGATCGGGGATCTGTGTAGTTTTTGGGGTAGTCTTCTTTTATTTCGGTTCTATAGCCGGACCTTGTGTGTATCTGTTTGATGTAATGTTATATTCATGTATTGTGTGACGTGGCGATTGTAATCCAACTATGTATCTCTTTCCCTTATGTATTACATGGGTTGTGTGAAGATTACCTCACTTGCGACATTGCTTTCAATGCGGTTATGCCTCTAAGTCGTGCTTCGACACGTGGGAGATATAGCCGCATCGAGGGCGTTACAACCTAGTCGTGCATACGTTCGGCCAGGGCTCGTGTACATGGAGAGGCAGTAGAGTGTAGAGATGGCGTCCCGTTCATTGGCAACCAACTGGCTGGGTCAGAACGGAGAAACTGCATCATGTTCATCGGGAGGCAACGGAATGTGTGTTGTTCATCGGGAGCCAACTGGCTTGGATGGAACAGACAAAATGAGGCCTGGCGTACTACAGAACGGAGGAAACGGCCTTGTGTTCGACCGCTGTCGGATCACGGGTTTCGGCAAATCCTCGAGGTTCTAACACTGGGATGCGCGTGAAGGTTTTCTCCCTATTGATCCACACCCTAGCTATTTAAGATCTCACAGATGAACCCAACGAACTCACAACACACAAAGACACAAGATTTATACTGGTTCGGGCCACCATTGTGGTGTAATACCCTACTCCAGTGTGGGGGTGGTCGATTGCCTCTTGGGCTAATGAAGAACAGTTACAAGGGGAAGAACAACCTCCTGAGGTTGAGGTGTTATTGTGTTTGGTGGACTTGTGATGAGGTCGATTCTCACTTGTCTCTCATCCCTTTATCCTCTCTTTTTTTTCCTTGCCCCTTACTACGGTGGCTAGTTCTACTTATACAGGCCCTGGTCCTCTCGTCAAATATTGAGCGGGAAGGGATCCAACAATGGCCGATTCGAAAGGGGACAGCTAGTACAAGTTATCCTGACGTCCTTGTGGTCTTGGTATCATTGCACCAATATGGAAACCATTGCCTGATGCCTCGGTATTCCACACCTGCACTTGCCCCCTTGGCACCAAAGAGGAAACAAGGACACTGTTCGCGGTGGCGCCCGCCTGGCACCCGCCTGGTCTCGATCGTCATGGCTCGCGTCACGAGGACCTTGTGAGGTTTTCCTTGCCTTGATCTCTCCGCCCCTCGCGAGCCTTCCTGGCGAGGCCGCTCCTGAGGAGGTCTTGCGTCGTCCGCCTCGCGAGGGTCTTGAATGACTTGTTGATGAAGATGGGTCGTACAGACCTGCCAGCCCAGCCACGCCGTGGGCCGTAGGCAGGAAAGTCTGGGGACCCCCGTTCCCAGGACGCTGATAGTAGCCCCCGGGCCCAAGGCACGCTCGGGCTTGGCTTCGAGGCAAAGCCAAAGGGTCAAGTGCGGAGTGCCGCGGCACCCAAAGCCTACGGCCTCGGTTGACGTGTGGCGGTTCATTGGACGTGGGCGTCTCCGGTTCTCCACGCTGCCTCGGCAACTGCCTGACTTGACAAGTCCCTACGACATGCAAGGGAAGCCATCATTACATGTGATCGGTGGGCTGCTGGTTGGCCTTCTCCTGCTATAAACTGGGAGGGGGTAGAGCCCCCGTCGCCCATCTCTTCCCATTCTACTCGCTCCTTCTTCCTCCGCTCCACTCCTAGCAGCAGCTTCAATGGCGCCGATCCGTAGGTCCTCTGCTGAAGAGAAGGAAAAGGTTCCCCTCGACGCGCCGGCGCTGCTCCTGCTGAAGAAGAGGTCAATCCACCGCCGCGATGCCGCGGAGATGCTAGTGGTGGCGAGGCCTTGGAATGAGCGGCCTCCTCCTGGGTATCCACTACCCTTGTACGCCCAAGCTGGGGGCTCGGGAGGAAGAAGAGACGGGCATCGGCGCGCGCACTGCGGCCAAGGTCGCCGCGCCCCGGCGA
This sequence comes from Triticum aestivum, assembly GCF_018294505.1. Lineage (NCBI taxonomy): Eukaryota > Viridiplantae > Streptophyta > Magnoliopsida > Poales > Poaceae > Triticum > Triticum aestivum. Next base: position 264,539,409 of record NC_057797.1, on the reverse strand, counting down.
CGAGTGCCGTCGCTCCTTGAGTCCATGTCGCGGACTCCTCATGCGAGCTCGTGCTGTGGGCGTCGATGCCCCCAAGCTCCTGGATCTGCTTCCCGCGCTTCTTCTCTGACGTGATGCCACCGAGGGGGCCCCTCGAGCTCTGGTTGCAGCATGCTGACTGCGAAGCTCCGGCGACCGGAGCAGAGGTTGAAGCGGTCGCCACCGGCGAGATCTTCATGACACATGGCTGGGGCGAGGTCGCACGGGTTTGCCGTGCGGAGGGCGTCCTCACGATAAACTTTGAGTACGACGGTGCCTCCACATGGTTCTTCAAGGTCTTCGACGCCGAGGGTCACCGCTTGGAGTGCTGCCCCGAAGGAGAGCGCCAGGACGAGGTGCCCCCCGCTAGGGGCTACTACAGCAATAGCGATTCTTGGGAGTCCAACAGTTCTCCCGAGCTCTACGTGACTCTGAAGACGAGCGACGACAGCTACGTGCCCACGAGATCTTGCTGCGCCCGGAGCAAGGCTGCAACGTCCGGCCGCCGCCGTCGCTGATCTGGATGGGGTTGGCGCCGGCCTTCCGCGGCACACTATTGATGATGGCGTCGGCCGTAGGGGTGTGTAGATAGGATTCTCCTAGGTTCGCGGCTTTTGTTCCCTACAAGGAACCAAGGAGTACCCCGTGGGGGCGTGTAAAGGGTTTGCAATGTCTTTGTTGATGTTATCCCAATTAAGGAAGCCTTGTTAGCGCAGGTCTTGTTTAGGCTCGGTCTTCCCTTTCCAACCTCACGACAGCTTGTTGATCTATGTTGACAGGTCCCCGTCCCCAGGCAAGCTTCAGCCGTCGCTGGTATGCTAGGTCGCGTGCCGTGGTCAAGGCCAGGAGGTGAGCGGCCCGAGGTCCAGTAAGAGCCTCCGAGGCGCGATGCTCAGGGGGTCTCCTTTAGCGCTCAAGCAGCTGTGGTAAGATAAGAAAGGGAGGCAATGTTGCCACAACAGGGCCATGGCGAGCGTGTCCCCTAGATCCCAATGATTAGCTAATCTGATCTCGTGACTTATCTTGGCGGTCCGGGGTCAATTCTTCATGATGCACCAGACCGGTGCATGATCATCTGCAGCGTGGCTAGGACAGGATCATATGAGTCATCCCCCTTCAATGCTCTCCTTTGTGCTCTACGTCCTCGGGTCCAGGCCCTCGAGTGAGCTCAGCCACCACTGGCATGCCAGGTCACGTGCCGTGGTCAAGGCCAGGGGCTGAGGGCTGGAGAGCCAGTAAGAGCTCCTAAGTCACGATGCTCAGGAGCCCCCCTTTTAACGTGCAAGCGGATTACTTGGAAGAGGTGGGAGCTCGTGGTGCCGCCAGGTGCTATCCTCGTGAGATCCCTACAAGCCAACACAAGGAAGAACACGATCTTCCATTATGGTTGCTAGCCTGCCGCTGGTTGCTCCGCGAGGGGGTGAAGGCACTGAGGGCCTTGTGAGGTGACATGCGCGGGGCGTGCCGCGAGCCAGAGCTCGACCGCTCAGGTTTATCGACGTGGTAGGGATGGACCCATGCGCCAGCACCGTGCCTGCGTGCAGAGGCCCCGTGGGAGGCGACAATTGAGCAGGTAGCAATCATAGATAGATCAAACATGAGAGTAGTAGGCTTAAGCAAGTGCATGAGGGATACGTGCCACTGGGTTAGGCCCGAGCGAGTTGGGGATGATGCAGCCCGAGGGGCGCCCCCAACAAGGTAATCTAAAGACATAAGAAAAGGGATACATGCCATAGGGACGGACCCACGCGGACTGGGAATGATGCAGCCCGAGGGGCGCTCCCAACTGAATGACTTGGAAAGATGTCACTTGGTCATGTTGACGAAGGAGAGTTGAAGCAGCTGAAGGTGTACGGCGAAGGGGTTGCTCCTCACGAGCCTCCAGAGCTCTGAGCCTCGGGAGGCTCTGGGGGCTTAGGTGGTTCCTTGAGGACCGTCTCCATCTCCATCAGGACGGCGTGGTGCCTAGCTTCCTGATCCGCTAGGATGCACTGCAAGTTGTGTTGGTAGGCGGACAATACACTTGGCGGGCCAAAGGGCATGCGAACGTAGCTGTGCGGTGGGCCCTCGCAGCGTCCCACGCGTGAAGGCCAAAAAAGCTCCTGAGAAGAGGCCCTGTTGAGCCGTGGAACGTCGATGCCAACATGCAGCTCGGCTTCCTCGCCTGGATGGGAAGCTGCATCTCGTGAGCGGCGGTCACCGCGCATGGCCCTTGCGTCTTGCAACTCCTGGGTGGTCTTGGTGATGAACTCCTGAACGGCGGGCGATCCTTGCCATGTGCCCTCCTGAGGGAAACATGCCGTGAAGCACGCCTCCAAGTGGTGCCCGAGCGCCTCCCTCGTGATGTGGGAAAAGTCTGAGGCCTTCCAGAAGAAAGCCCCTGAGCCCTACCCAAGAAGGGCGTTGTGCGTGATTTCCAATGCGATGGAGGGAGACGCCCCTGGAGCGGGCGCTGATCCTGACGAGACTCCGGCCGTGGCGTCACCCTCCTGAGGTCTTGCGTGTCACAACTTCTTCTTCTTCTTGGGATTGGCCTCAGGAGGGCCCTCACCCTTGCTATCGGGGTCGTCGATTGCTGCAGCTTGGAAGGCACGCTCGAGGGAGAACACCGCATCTTTCTCTTCACATGGGACCGTGATGATCCCGCTACTTCCCGGCATCTTGGGGACATTGTAGCTGTGATGGATCACTGCCATGAACTTGGCCAGGGCTGGATATCCGAGGATGGCGTTGTACGGCAGACGGATGTGTGCGACGTCGAAGTCGATGAGCTCGGTGCGGTAGTTCTTGCATTCGCCGAAGGTGACAGGGAGGTGGACCTGCCCTATCGGTGTGGTGGAACCATCAGTGACTCCTGAGAAAGGCTTGGTAGGTTGAAGTTGGTCATACGGCACTTGGGGGCTGTCGAACGTGTCGACAAACAGGACGTTGAGCCCTGTGCCGCCGTCGATGAGGGTAACTTGCATGTTGCTGATGACTGGGGAGCAGAGCATTGGGAGGGTGACAGCGGTAGCTGCGCACTTGAGCTGGTCTGCCGTGATGAACGTAATGGGGCATTGGGACCATCTGAGTGGGCACATGGCTTCGAGCTTGGGGAGGACTACATTCACTTCACGAGCAAACTGCTTGAAGATACGCTGCGAGGTTGGGGCCTGGGCTCCGCCCAAGATGCAGGCGATAACACGTGGTTCTTGGAAGCCCCCAACCCCCTTGTCCTGATGGTGTTCGTCATTCCTTCTTGGCGGTGGTGGCAGCGGAGGGAGCCCGGCGTTGCCTTGAGGATGATCGTCACGAGGCTGATCCCTCCAGGCGCCCTCGCGAGGCTGATCCTGCCAGCGGTCCTCGCGAGGCCGATCGCGCCACTCGTGGTGCGGGCCACGGTCGTCCCAGCGTCCGGCACCACTTCCTCGTCCTCGGTCGTAGCCCCGGTCACCGCGCTCGTGGCTTCGACTGAAGCGCCCTTCGCGAATGGATCTGAGCTCTTGACAGTCGCTGGTGTTGTGGGTGTTCAGGTTGTGGAAGGCGCAGAACGGACGGCTGCCCTAGGATGACTCTGGTTGGTCTTGGCCATGCTTGGTGTCTGGTTCCGCTGTGAGCATGGCTGCTCCCTTGCGCTTCACGTCCTTGTCCTTGGCCTTCTCCTCTGGGTCCGTGGCAGGAAGCTCGAGGAGGGAGAGGCGCCCCTCCTTACCTCTAGCACACTTGGTCGCGGTGTTGAACAACTCTAGGGTCGTGCATAGCTCTTCATGGATGGCGAGCTCCTCCTTCATCTTGACATCGCGGACACCATCAGAGAACGCAGAGATGATGGCTTCGTCGATCTCCTTGGGGATCTTGATCCGTGCACTATTGAAGCGCTGAATGTACTTCTGCAGGTCTCTCCTGGTTGCTGCTTGATGCGGTGTAGGTCACCCGCGACCACGGTGCAATCACTAGTGCCCTGGAAGTTGGCGATGAAGCGGGTGCGCATTTTGTCCCAGGAGGAGATCAAGCCCGGAGGCAGGTTCAGGAGCCAGGAGCGGGCGCCTTCCTTGAGAGCCATGGGAAACCAGTTCGCCATGACCTTCTCATCGCTGTTGGCTGCTTCGATGCTCAGCTCATAGAGTTGCAAGAAATCTTCGGGGTCGGGGGTGCCGTCGTTGCGAGGAGGTAGATCTAGCTTGAACTTGCCCGGCGAGGCGACACTTTGTAGCTCGGGGGTGAAGGTGCGGCAGCCAGCTGTGGTCACCGGGACCCGCCTTGGGGGAGGAGCTTGGTCTTGATGGGGTCCGTGCCCTGCAGCTACAGGTGGCCCATGGGCTTGCCGCAGCAGCAGATACTGGCGCGGCGGTGCGAGGAGCAGTGGAGCATTTTGTTGCGGCCGAGGGACTTCTTGATAGCTTCTCTCTTCACGCGCGGGCGCAGGACGCGGTGGGTCACGTCACGGAGCCGCGCGTCTTGGCACCAGGGCACCGTCTTGGGGATGAGGTAGTGGAGGCGCTCCGTGAGGCGGAGAGAGGGACGGCGCAGGGGAGCCCCCTGCGATGCGGCCAAGCTTATCCATGCAGTCGAGCCAGTCCTCGTAGAGGTCGTCGACCGGACGGTAGCGCAGGAGCTCGTGCGCCATGAGGAGCGCAGCCCGTGCATCCATCGGAGGGCGACGTGCATGGGAAGAAGAACCGGCTGGGGACAGCTATGGAGTGGCGGTGCGGCCGTCCCACCGCACCGAGGGATGCAACGAGGATGCTTGCTGCTCATTCCCCGTCGGGCCGGTGGCGGCATTGGCGGTAGGCGACGGGGAACGACGAGGCAGCCTGCCGACGGGAGCCGTCTGAGCAACATGGGTGGCGACGGCAGCCGGGCACTCGGCACGAGCGCGGCACGCATCTGCCATGGAGACGGCGAAGCAACGGAGCGCGGAGTGCCAGAAGGAAGCTTTGGCGCACCCCTACCTGACGCGCCAACTGTCGGATCATGGGTTCCGGGAAACCCTCGAGGTTCGAACACTGGGGTGCGTGCGAAGGTTTTCTCCCTATCGATCCACGCCCTAGCTCTTTATGATCTCGCAGATGAACTCAACGAACTCACAACACAGAAAGACACAAGATTTATACTAGTTCGGGCCACCGTTGTGGTGTATGTAACACCCTCGATGCGACTATAGCTCCCACGTGTCGAGGCACGACTTAGAGACATAATCGCATTGAAGGCATATGTCGCAAGTTAGGCAATCTTCACAAACATCCCATGTAATATAATAATAAAAGGAGAGATAACATAGTTGGCTTACACTCGCCACGTCAATCAAGTACATAAATAACATTACATCATCCAAACACTCATGGCCCGACTAGGGCGGCAAAATAAAAGATAACCCAACATGCGACACGGTCCCAATCACCCCCAACTGGGCACCACTACTGATCAACGGGAAAGGAAACATAGTAACATTGAGAGTCTTCGTCGAGCTCCCACTTGAGCTCATACGCGTCTCCTGGAGCGGAATCATCAGGCCCTGCATCTGGTGTAATAGTAATCTGTGAGCCACAGGGACTCAGCAATCTCGCACCCTCACGATCAAGACTATTTAAGCTTGTAGGTAAGGCAGGGTAAAAATATGTGGAGCTGCAGCAAGCGACTAGCAAGTATGGTGGCTAACTTATTCGCAAAAGAGAGCGAGAAGAGGAGGCAAAGAGCGAGCGAGAAGCTAGAGAACAACCTGCGCAAACATTACTCCAACACCGTGTCCACTTCCCGGACTCCTCCGAGAAGAGGCCATCACGGAAACACACTCGGTTGATTCATTTTAATTAATTTAAGGTTCAAGTTATCTACAACCGGACATTAACAAATTCCCATCTGCCCATAACCGTGGACACGGCTTTCGAAAGTTCAAATCCCTGCAGGGGAGTCCCAACTTAGCCCATGACAAGCTCTCACGGTCAACGAAGGAATAGACCTCCTCCCAAGACGTTCCGATCAGACTCAGTATCTCGATTACTCAAGACACTTCGACAGGTTAAAACAAATCCAGCAACACCGCCCGAATGTGCCGACAAATCCCGATAGGAGCTCCACATATCTCTTTCTCAGGGCACACTCAGATGAACACTACGTACAACTAAAACCAACTCTCAAGTTGCCCCGAGGTGGCGTTGCAAGTGGCTCTATTTGGACCAACACTCAGAGGAGCACTGGCCCGGGGGGGTTAAAACAATGATGACCCTTGAGTCTGCAGAACCCAAGGGAAAGAAAAAGGCTAGGTGGCAAATGGTAAAACCAAGGTTGGGCATTGCTGGAAAAGCTCTAATCAAGGCGAATTATCAAGGGGTTCCCATTATAACCCAACCGCGTAAGGAACACAAAATCCGGGAACATAACACCGATATGACGGAAACTAGGGCGGCAAGAGTGGAACAAAACACTAGGCGAGAGGCCGAACCTTCCACCCTTTACAAAGTATATAGATGCATTAAGATAACATAGCAATATAATGATATCCCAACAAGTAAATAAATGTTCCAACATGGAACGGGCTCCAATCTTCACCTGCAACTAGCAACACTATAAGAGGGGCTGAGCAAAGCGGTAACATAGCCAATCAACGGTTTTCTAGGACATGGTGGGTTAGAGGTTTAACATGGCAATTTGGGAGGCTTGAAAGCAAATGGTAGGCATAGTAGCATTGGCATAGCAAAAGAGCGAGAAAACTAGCATAGCAAAGATAGTGGTGATTTCGAGGGTATGATCATCTTGCCTGCACAGTTGTCAGAGTTGACTGGATCCTCGAAAGCAAACTCAACGGACTCCTCATTAGTGAACTCGTCTCCCGGCTCTACCCAAGGAAAACAAACAAGCAACAAGGATACAATCAACCACGTGCATGGGTCAAGCAATATGATGCAATGATGATATGCTATGCGGGATGCGATGCGGGATGTAAAATGCAAGATATGAAAGGAAATGCATGAACCTGGCCTCAACATGGAAATCCAAGTGTGCCACTGAAAAGATGAGATGAAATCGCTTGAAAACGATATAAAGAACGTCGGAATCGGAGTTACGGTTTGGAAATGGCAAGCGATACAAAAATGACACTGGTCTGCGATTTACAGCAAGTAGGCATCTAAATGCAATGAAATGAACATGCTACAGCACCCAAACATGACAAAAAAATAAATGGCAGGGATGCACATAAGATTCTTAACAAAAGTGTAGCACTGAGCTACGGCCAATTCATCCATTAACAGGTCAAACAAGCATGGCAAAAATGCATATGGCAAACAGATCTCAGACTTAGTGAAATTAACACTTGTCTGGAATTTCAGATCAGGTAGCCCTCTTCGAAGCAACAAAACTACATGCTACTGGATCTGAAAATGGCAAAGTAAAGCATGGCATAGAGCTACTCAAAGAGCTTAACAAAAGTCCCTTAGTGACCTTGAGCCAAAAGGGATCAGAAAATACAATTGCAAGCACGTGAACATAGCAATAACATAATCAGTTTTCAGACTTAGTGAAAACTGACACATGCTGAAATATAACTCAAGTGCACTCACTACGGTGCAAGTCATGTCAAGAAAAGCATACACCCATCAAGAAGGCACAAAATGCAAGCTAGACATGGCAAGAACAATAGCATAGCATGCACGAATCAACTACAACATCATCGGCAAAATTGCAAACAAGTTGACAATCTGCCCAGATTCACAAAGTAGCCAAAGTAGAGCAAGACTGACTCAAGCTAGGCTGCTCCATAATTGCAAACAAAGGCATGGATGGATAGAGCACTACAATATTAACAAAACATCCTTACTGATCATCCTCAAAAGAGGCACGGAACACTAGGAAACAACATGAACATATGGCATCATGAGATAAACAGCTCCACGACTTAGTGAAATTGCTAAGTCCCTGAAAACAGAATTACTAAGTGCACCACTTTGCAAGCTTGCATAAGACACTTCACACATCACAAAAATACATGGGTTGCACCTCTGGAACGATGACAAAACCCTTAACAAAACACATGTAGAGCATCAGGGCATATCATGCACAAATTAATCATGGCAAAAATGACAAAAACCTAAACGGAGCAGCAGATCTGACAATTAACTCAAGTAGCCTCCTTCTAACAGCATTTCGGGCATCAAGATTAGCTCAAATGAAAATGATGCAATGGAATGAAATGATGTACTCTCAGAGATGAACATTTTGATATGCTATATGCATGAATCGGGGCTATGGATGCAAAGTTACGGAGCCATGAACAGGGGCATATGGACTGAAAATATCAGGGACTTAGTACATTTTCGACCTCCGATCTAGGGTTTGCACGGATTTCGAAGTTCGCTGGAGGGAGCACTGTAGTTGGCCGGAAATGGCGCGGTGGCGGCCGGATCTTGGCGAGGGGAGGAGGAGGCGACCGGATCTCGCCGGATCCGGGCCGGGCGGCGGCGCGCGGCGAGGCGGCGGTGCGGCGCAGCGCGGTGCGGGCGAGCGGCGGCCGCCGGCGATGGCGCTGGGCGGCGCGGGGCCACCGGAGATGGCGCGCGGCGGCGGGGCGGCCGGGGAGCGGCGCTGGCAGGTGGGAGGCTGCGCAGGCAGGCGGGAGAGGGAGCCGGGCGGCGGCGGCGGCTTCGGGCCGCGGGGGCCTTCCCTGGGCCTCCCGGGGCGCGCGGTGGGAGGCGGCGGCGAGGCCACGTGGCGGTCCCTCAGTGGCTGCGGGCGGCGGCGGCGCTTGTCCGGCGAGAAACGGACATGTCCGGCGCGAGGTGGATTTTTAGGGTTTCGGAGGTAGGAGGAGATCCGAAAATCGGGGGGGCATTTAAATAGGCATAGAGGGAGCTAGGAGAGTCCAAATGAGGTGCGGTTTTTGGCCACGCGATCGTGATCGAACGCTCTAGATGATGGAGCAAAGTTAGGTGGGTTTTGGGCCAAATTGGAGGGGTGTTGGGCTGCAACACACACGAGGCCTTTTCGGTCCCTCGGTTAACCGTTGGAGTATCAAACGAAGTCCAAATGGTACGAAACTTGACATGCGGTCTACCGGTAGTAAACCAAGGCCGCTTGGCAAGTCTCGGTCCAATATGGAAATGTTTAATACGCACACACGAAAGAAAGCTAGAAATGACCACCGGAGGAGAACGAAGCGCCGGAATGCAAAACAGACAACGGGGAAAATGCTCGAATGCAAGAGACGAACACGTATGCAAATGCAATGCACATGATGACATGATAAGAGATGCATGACAACGACAACAACACACGGAGATAAAGAAACCGAACCCGAGGAAATAAATTAACTTAACACCGGAAACGGCAAGAGTTGGAGTACAAATTGGGAAAGTTACATCCGGGGTGTTACAGTGTAATACCCTACTGTAGTGTGGTGGTGGTCGATTGCCTCTTGGCCTAATGAAGAACAGTTACAAGGGGAAGAATAGCCTCCTAAGGTTGAGGTGTTCTTGTGCTTGGTGGACTTGTGATGAGGTCGATCCTCACTTGTCTCTCATCCCTTTGTCCTCTCTTTTCTTTTTTCCTCCCCCCTTACTATGGTGGCTAGTTCTAGTTATACAGGCCCTGGTCCTCTCCCCAAATATTGAGCGGGAAGGGAGCCAACAACGGCCGATTCGAAAGGGGACAACTAGTACAAGTTATCCTGACAAAAGGTGGTCTTCGCCTGCCTAAGGTTCTGGTGGTGACGCCGTCTTGGGCTCCATGGTGACCTCCATCCTGACGTCCTTCTGGTCTTGGTCTCGTTGCACCAATATGGAAACCTATGCCTGATGCCTCGGTACTCCGCACCTGCGCTTGCCCCCTTGGTACCTAAGAGGAAACAAGGACACTGTGCACGCTGGCGCCCGCCTGGTTTCGATCATCATAGCTCACATCACGAGGACCTCGCAAGGATTGCCATGCCTTGATCTCTCCGCCCCTCGCAAGCCTGCCTGGCGAGACCACTCCTGAGGAGGTCTTGCGTCATCCGCTTCGCGAGGCTTGGCCCCTCGCGAGGGTCTTGAATGCCTTGTTGATGAAGATGGGCCGTACAGACCTGCCAGCCCAGCCACGACGTGGGCCGCAGGCAGGCAAGTCTGGGGACCCCCGTTCCCAGGACGCCGACAACCACCTACGGTCGAAACAGGATCCTATTCACCGGGAGGGGTCTCGCGTACCGCAAAACATAGGAAACGGACTTATCTTCGACCTCCTACTATCGAAACGGGGTCCTATTGATCGGGAGAGGTGTGACATACTGCAAAACGGAGGAAACAGACTTCTCTTCAACCTCCTACGGTCGAAACAGGGGTCCTGTTCATCGGGAGGGGTGTGGCGTACCGCAACACGGGACTCCATGGGCTACTTTTCATCCACCATCTACTACCTCGCTCCACCCTCCACGGGCTACTGTTCATCCACGTCAACCTCCTCCAGCCTCCACCTGCGACTGTTCATCCACGGCGTCTCCCTCCTACCTCCACCATGTACTGTTCATCCACGGGCTCCTATTCATCTAGCCTCCACCGGTTACTGTTCAGCCACCCCTCCACAGGCTAGTATTCATCTAGCCCTCCGACGGCTACTGTTCAACCAGCCCTCCACAGGGGTCCTGTTCATCCACCCCAACCACCTCGATCGGGGTCCTGTTCATCTAGCGGCAACAGCTTCTAGCTAATACCATGGGGTCCTGTTCATCCAACCACCACCAGGAACTGCTCCAACCCCCAACAACGCTCACTATTCATCAAGAGGTAGCAGGTTCGATCAGCTTCAGTTAGCAGCAGTAGCGAAGGAATCGCTCGATCTGGTTTAGTTAATAGCAAGTTCGATCGATCGCTCGAGTTCAGTAACGCGTAGCCTGCAGTGCAATCGCTCAGGTTTAGTAGGCGAAGGCCTCGCTCTGTCCAGTTAGATCACAATGCCTCGCACCCACACGCGTACGTGTACGAGAGAAATACGCAATCCCTCTATGGATTTCTCGGCCCCGACGACCCACCGTAACCAGAAACTCCCTGATATTTTCCTCGCCCTTGCTTCTACCACGATTGTTTCCGTCATCGATGGCCCAAAGAATGTCATGCAACTGTGTCTCCGGCCCGCCCAAGATGAAAAGCCCATTTTCTGTCATGATTTTTTGTCAAAGAAGTAGGAGCCCACCACATCTACGATGATACCGGGTTTTGTCACAATTATTGTCATAGAAGTGTCATAAGCATGACAGGAAAAAAATTCGTTCGGCCCAAAATTTCACGGATCTGTCTATTTTTCTAGTGGTAGCAAGTACACCTAATTTTTTTGGTATTTCGTGTTCCATATCCATAATTAAAGATAGAGAACAACTTAGAACAACAAATAAAATCTACTTAGTGATAAAGCAAACAAGCGCATATGAGAATATTCACCCCACGCTATTCCTCCCCAGCAATGATGCCAGAAAAAGGTCTTGATAACCCACAAGTATAGGGGATCAATTGTAGCCTTTCACGATAAGTAAGAGTGTCAAACCTAATGAAGAGCTAAAGGTAGAACAAATATTCCCTCAATTTCTATCGACCACAGATAGAACTATACGCATGCTTAACGTTCGCTTTACCTAGAATAAGTATGAAACTAGAAGTACTTTGTAGGTGTAAAGGGATAGGTTTTCAAACTAATGAAGAACATGGAAATAAAATATAGGGGGTGTTTAGATGAAGAAACAACTAAGTTCGTTTTAGTAGAGAGCTTTTTGCCACAAGTTATTTGTCCCTAGGCAATTGATAACTAGACAGGTAATCATTATTGCAATTTTATATGACGGATGCATAAGCTAACATACTTTCTCTACTTGGATCACATGCACTTATGATTGGAACTCTAGCAAGCATCCACAACTAATAAAGATCATTAAGGTAAAGCCCAACCATAGCATTATAAGGTATCAAGTCCTCTTTACTCCTGTACGCAAACAAGCTACTTACTCGGGTATGTGCTTCTGTCACTCACGCCACCCACCATAAAGCAAATCATGAACATATTTCAAACCTACAGCTGGGATCCCTTATGCTTGCGCAACACGGAGATCACCATAGGACAGAACCAATGATAAAACATACAACTCAAATCAATCACGATCATCAATAAACCCATAGGACAAAATAGGTCTACTCAAACATCATAGGATATCCATACATCATTGGGAAATAATATATAGCGGTGAGCACCATGTTTAAGTAGAGATTACAGTGGGGAGAAGAGGTGTTACACCGCTGCATAGAGGGGGGGAGATTTGGTGATGATGGAGGCAAATTTGTTGGTGTAGATCGTCGTCACAATGATGGCCCCAGTGACGTTCCGGCGCCAACGGGAGAGAGGGGGAGAGAGCCTCCCTCCTTATTATTCCTTGGCCTCCCCCTAGATGGGAGGAGGGTTTCCCCTCTGGTCCTTGGCCTCCATGGCGGTGGAGGGGCGAGAGCCCCACCGAGATTGGATCTCTCTCTCTCTATTTCTCGTTCCTGTTTTCTGGCCTTTCACCATTTCTTAAATTCCTGGAGATCCGTAACTCTGATTGGGCTGAAATTTTAACAAAAATTTTATCCAGATATTGGCTTTCTTGCAGCCGAAGAAAGGCACCAACCGCCTTACATGGAGTCCACAAGCATCCCAGATGTGCCTTGGGTAGGGGGCGCGCCCCTAGGGCTTGTGGGCCCCTTAGGCATTGTCTCACATTGATTTTTTCCCCAAAAATCAAAAATATTCCAAAATAAATCTCTATAAGTTTTTATCGCGTTTGGACTTCGTTTGGTATGGATATTCTATGAAACAAAAAACATGCAACAAACAGGGACTGACACTGGGCACTGGATCAATATGTTAGTCTCAAAAATAATATAAAAAGTTATCAAAAGTATATGAAAGTTGTAGAATATTGGGATGAAACAATCATAAATTATAGATACGATGGAGACGTATCATAAGGTACCGAGTCCTACAAGGAATCCAAGTTGGACGTGCTTCAACGTCAACTTGACAAGTTCAAGATGATGGATGATGAAGGTATCACTGAAATGTACTCTAGGCTTGCTCTCACCACAAATGAGATTTCCGGCTTAGGAAGTTAAGAGATGATCGACAAATTCATCATCAAGTTGATCAAAATGATACCAATTACAAAGATCTCATGCCCACGAAAGTCATTGGTAGAATCGTTGCTCATGAGATGTCACTCAAGGATAACGAAGAGTTCCACAACAAGTCAACTCGTCCACACAAAGCTTCAAGTGATGCTCCTACGACATCAAGTTACAAGCTAGTCTCCAATGAAGAATTGATCTTAATTGTGAAAAATATCAACAAATTCAATAAGAGAAGAAGCAAAGAGAGAAGCTCCAAGTCAAGGTCCTACAATGAGAAAAGATCTTCTAGTAGTGATTGAGGGAGTCCTGGATTAGGGGGTCCTCGGGTGTCCGAGCTGTGTGGTATGGGCCGGACTGATGGGCCATGAAGATACAAGGAACAAGACCTTCCCCCGTGTCCGGATAGGACTCTCCTATGTGTGGATGGCAAGATTGGTGTCCGGATATGTAATTTCCTTCCTCTGCAAGCCGACTCTGTACAACCCTAGGTCCCTCCGGTGTGTATATAAACCGGGGGTTTAATCCTTAGCGGCTATCAGAATTCACGTAGGCTAGACATATATGGTTTAGCCATTAGAATGTCGAGGTAGATCGACTCGTGTAACCCCTATACCCATCAAATATAGTCATGCAGGACGTAGGGTTTTACCTCCATTAAGACGGCCCGAACCTAGGTAAACATCATGTTCCCCATGTCCCTAGTTACCTTCGATCCTCAGACGCACAGTTCGGGACCCCCTACCCGATATCGGCCGGTTTTGACACCTACATTGGTGCTTTCATTGAGAGTCCCACTATGTCGTCGGCTGAAGGTTTGATGGCTCATTCGATCATCAACAACGATGTTGTTTCCGGGGAAACTTTTCTCCCTGGTCAACTTTTCGTGTTTGGCGGCTTCGCTCTATGGGACAATTCAATTGGTCACATCGAACAGATCAATATCTATGCACCTGGTCATCAGATCGGGTTCAAAAACCTGAATTACGTCGCGGATATCTGAGGAGACTTGATCCTCGAAGGGTTCACGGCCTCGACCGCTATTCCTCGTCTTCAAGAAGGAAACCCGTCGGATCCATCATCATGCACCGCTCAAGGAACAACTATCATCCCTGCCCTGGCCTTAGATCCAGAGCAGACCACCTCATCCGAAGATGGGAGTTTGAAACCCACCGGACTCTGTCCTACTACGGAGCTCTCTTCCGGAGACCCAGAGGCGACTATATTTTTGACAGGCCAGGAATCAAACAGGACTCTCCCTATCAGGAGAGCCGAACTCACCTCTGGACGCCAACTCCGAACTCACGAGTTCTGTGTCCAGCAAGCACGACTAGGTAGAGTCTTCCTTGCCCAGCTCCGCAGGTCCTCAGTTCCCCGTCCAGTCTTCGCTCCTAAACGAGGCCTTGGACTTAATGCGATCTCTCGCCATCACGAAAGTATCACCCCCGAACCATGCCCAGCCCGGACTAGGGCTGAGAGCAGGGGATTTTACCTCCCACCCACCACCCACTTAATTGGCACTGTCGAGGACTTGACAAACATGCTAGATTATGCCTCTGAAGACATCAACGGTATCCACCTATCACCGAGCGTTGGACGGCCACCTCCATATACGATGACGTCAGCGGTGCCACTCAAATTCGCGTCGTGAAAAGGAAAGAAATACCGGCACCGGAGACAACAACACTTATGATGATGCCGAAGATCCCGAAGACCCTGCCGAGCCTGCGTCCAAGCAGGATGAATGGGAGGAGGGAGAAGTTAACCCCGACGAGCCTGTCGGGAATGAGGATTCGGAGGATACTAACTATCAACCGGTCTCCGAGGAGGATGTCAGCCTCGGCAACGAAGACTTCATCATGCCGGAGGAACCCCTCGAGCAAGAGCACTTTAAGTGGTAGCTAATCGCAACTGCGAGGAGCCTAAAAAAGAAACAACAATAGCTTCAAGCCGAACATGATACGCTCAATAACAGATGGACCCAGGTCCTAGCTGCCGAGGAATACGGCCTCGAGCACCCAACAAAGAGATATCCAAAGCGTCAGCTACTGCCACATTTCGATGACGAGGCCCTTGAGCCCGTACCGTCAAGATATAATCAAGCTGACAAACCAGACCGACCACCACATGGACGAGACAAAGCGGATGCTTACACCGAACACAAGCCAGCACCACCTCCCCGTCGAGGCAAAGAGGTAGCGGCTCCGGGCTACACCTATGACTTACATCAGGACCTGGACAATAGAGCCAGCCAGACTAGATCAATCTATGGATCAAGGGGGCGTGCTCCAATGCGAGATGACGGCCATCAAGCTTGGCGTGATAAGCATAACCTCATTTGTGCTGAAAACCGAACACGGATGTCATCCGAACTCCGCCGTGATGTTGCCTGATACAGAGGCACCGCACACCCCTTATGCTTTACCGATGAGGTAATGTAGCACCAGTTTCTTGAAGTGTTTAAACCCGTAAACATTGAAGCATACGATGGAACAACATATCCCGCGGTATGGATTGAAGATTTTCATCTCCATATTCACATGGCTCACGGTGACGATCTCCACGCCATTAAATACCCCCCTAAAGTTAAAGGGACCAGAACGGCACTGGCTAAACAGCCTCCCAGAGAACTCTATTGGCAGTTGGGAAGATTTGGAGGATGCATTTCGAGATAAGTTCCAAGGTACTTATGTCCGGCCACCGGACGCCGATGACCTTAGTCACATATTCCAGCAACCTAGAGAGTCAGCCCGCAAACTTTGAACTCGGACCTTAATTAAAAAGAACCAAATTGTCGACTGTCTGGATGCTGAAGCCCTAGCATCCTTTAAACATAGCATCCATGACAAATGGCTTGCCCGACACCTCGGCCAAGAAAAGACGAAGTCTATGGGAGCTCTTACCACACTCATGACCCGCTTCTGTGTGGGAGAAGACAACTGGTTAGCTCGTACAAGCAATAGTACCAGCGACCCTGGCACCTCCGAAGCCAGGGACGGCAACAGATGGCCACGACATAGCAAACACAAGCGTCAGAACAACAACAATGAAACTGAAGATACAATGGTCAACGCCGGATTCAGTGGCTCTATACCCGGTCAGCGGAAGAAACCATTCAAAGGAAACAGGGACGGCCCATCGAATTTGCACAAAATACTCGACCAGCCTTGCCAGATTCATTGTACCCCCGACAAGCCTCCAAATCATTCAAACAGAAACTGTTGGGTCTTCAAACAGTCCAGTAAGCTAAATACCGAACATAAGGGGAAAGAGCCGCCGAGTGAGGACGATGATGAGCCCCGCCCACCGAACATAAGGGGGTAGAAGAAATTTCCCCCTGAGATAAAAATATTGAATATGATATATGTCACTCATATCCCCAAGAGGGAGCGCAAGTGCGTATTAAGGGGCGTTTACACCGTAGACCCGGTCTCCCCAAAATTCAACCCATGATTGGCTTGTCCGATCACCTTCGATCGTAGAGTCCACCTGACCAGTATCTGTCATGGAGGTTCGACAGCCCTGGTCCTCGATCCAATCATTGATGGATTCCATCTCACTCGAGTCTTTATGGACGGCGGCTGCAGTCTCAACCTAATCTATGACACTGTACGTAAAATGGGTATTGACCCGTCAAGAATCAAGCCTAGTAACACCACCTTTGAAGGAGTGATACCTGGCGTAGAGGCCGGCTGCACGGGTTCACTAAAACTGGTAGTAGTCTTCGGTTCACAAGATAACTTCTGAAGGGAAGACTTGATCTTTGACATTGTCCCCTTCCGCAGTGGTTATCTTGCACTGCTCGGATGCACTGCCTTCGCCCGCTTCAATGCAGTCCTGCATTATGCTTACTTATAGCTCAAGATGCCCGGATCGCTGTGCGTTATCCCAGTCAATGGAAATATGGAGAGCTCCCTGTGTACTAAGGAGCATACCACGGCCCTCGCAGCCAAGGTACAGAGCGGCCTCATCAAGCCGAACACCTCATCGGTCGTCAAGCTCCCGGACACTGTTAAACAAGTCCGGCCTACTCTGCAGAACGACAACTCGGTGAATCTGGAGCTAGACTAGCAGTTCCGCCTCTGTCGATCGCCCCATCTAACTGCGTCATATGTACTGCGTGTGCATAACTATGCACTTAAAATACCCTGGGCAACAACAGAGGCACACTACGGATAGGGTCTATAGTGCGGCTCGACCCTATTTTGACCTCAAGTTCTTCCTTTTTTCCTCATATGACAGGTTTGTTAAAACTACTCACCTTATGGTCATACAAGGGCTCTCTCCCAGGCCCCTTTTATATATAAGCGGTCGTCGATTTCTCCTCTCAAAGGATCTTGCACCAAGGCGACAGCAGCGCAGATGTGCGGCAGGGTGTCAAGGGGATCTTCAAGAATACTTTTTTTTTCTTTTTAGACCATGTATACAGCTTCCCCTTGTTTACAAATTCTCGACATGTAAAATAGCCTTGATGTTTAGGCATTATCTGTAATAATACGTTTGGACGTATCAAACAGATTATAATGGAAACCGTTTTTTGGCTGCCAACCCCCATTCGGTGTTGGTCTATTTCATAGTCTATACTTCCTCTTCGCTTTAGATTGCCATATATACTTTGGTACGACTTAAATGTCAGGTCTCTATTCGGCCACGTATATTTTCAAGGGTCTGGACACTTCTAGAGTATGCTTTGTCGTCTCGAATATTGCATTATATGCATCAGCTCCGAATCATGTCTTTGGTCAATACTTGGGTTGCCCGACTCCTGTGATTACCACCTTACGTTCCGCTCGTTCGACTAAGGTAGTAAAGGGAGAACTACTGCGATTGTGTTTCTAGTTCGTCCGGTCAAACACCTCAGTACAGAAAGATGAAAACTAACTGTCATGATATGGCGAGAGCTGGTCGGTGATCCGGCGACTTGCTACAAATCTTTCGGGATTTAATCCATATTATACGAAGGACTGGCCTTCACCCAGTCATGCGATAAAGCCATCCTAGTTCGGAGGGCCGCATACGCACCAGGGGCTAGTCCTTAGCCCCATCGTCAAACTCCTATGGCTAAGTGAAAGTAATAAAGCCACATAGTCTGATTGCCTGGTTCACTGCACAAACACCTCCTTTATGGACCAAGACGTTGGGTCAAGTGTGAGCGCGCGCTATCCCGAACTCTACCGTAGCATCTACATGGGGGCTGAAGCCGACGACGACAAACTCTCAGAATTAAAAACGGCCGCACATGAGGAAAATAATTTCAGATAAAGGCATAAATATATTACAGGCCTTGGTTCATAACACAAAGTCTGGATAAACACAATACATTCACTCAAACATGATATATTACAGGACATCATCAAAGTACCGCTCCGGCTTGCGATGGTCCTTGCCTTTGGGTGGGCCCTCAGTTACCACGACGGTGGCCTTCATCTTCGCCCAATGCATCTTGACACAGGCAAAGGCCATCCGTGCACCCTCTATGCACGCCGAGCAATTCAGAGCATCAACTCGGGGTAGTGCATGGGCGAGTAGCCTCACCAGGCCGAAGTAGCTTCTAGGAATGGGTTCGGCTGGCCAAAGCCAGACTATGATGTCCTTCATGGCTAGACCAGACATCGTATGCAGCTCCGATAGTTGCATCATCTGGTTGTTCAACAGCGTCAGGCACTCCGGCGCTAGGAACTATGACCAAAATAACTTCTCTGTCATGTTCCCCTCCTGGGCTCGGAAGAACTATGCGGCATCGGTAGCACTCCTCGGAAGATCCGCAAAGGAGTCTGGAGAACTCCAGATTCGAGTAAGCAAGGCATATCTTTGAACCCCAAATATACTCTGCAAAGGGAAGGGCTTACCAGCTGCTATCTGTCCGGCCTGTCGGATCTCTTTACGAGCACCCCGGGACTCAGTCCGTGCCTCCTTAGCCTCATTGAGGGCTTTGGTGAGTTTGGCCACTTGGGCTGTAGTTTTCTCCTCCAAAGCCTCGCATTTGCCGATGGCGTCCTTCAGCTCTTGCTCCACTTCGGCCACCCTCTATTCGTGCTGGTGGTGGATGACCTGTTTGCTCTTTAATTCTGCAGCCGCTTTGTCAGCGGCCACTTTGCTTTCCTTCGTCTCCTCCTTAGCTTGGGCAAGAGTGCTCTTGAGGGTCTCAACCTCAGCCACAGTACCTGCAATCATAATCCTAGCAGTTCATGAGCTAAACTCTAAATTTGCATACAACTTCAGATAAATAAAAAACTCTGTTAAACATACCTATGCCTCATCGAACCGTTTGTTAATGCAGTCGATCTCATCATCGGCCAGCTTCAGCCTCCGATTGAGTTCGGAAACTTCATCGGCCTGGGCTATTACCGCCAACAGGGAAGCCTGTTATAAAAAAGAACAGTATGTCACCTTCTCCGAATACAATGTGATCCTCTATTCGGCTTTTTTCAAAAGCCGGACAAAGCAACAGGGGCTACTATCTATATACAGGTGTATTTCCTGCATATGAAAAGAGTCTAAGAGTATTACGCAGCATACCTTGAAGCCTGTCAGCAGGCTAGTCAAGGCTTTGTTCAACCCGCTCTTCGACGACTGAACCTTCTCAACCACCACACCCATCAGGGTGCAGTGCTTTTCCACGATGGAAGCACGTCGTAGTGCTTCCACCAGAGTATTCAGTGCCTCCGAATTAGCAAAGGTCGCCGTCGGAGCTGATGCTCCCCGTCCTTCAAAGGGGGCTGCTCGCACGATTCTGGAACCGTATGGGTCTCCGGAATGGTGTCCGGCTGGGGGACGGACTGGTCAGGGAGCCCGCCGTCTGTCGCTATGGGGATCGCACCCCCCATGTCCTAGGTAGCCGAGGTATTACCCTCGGGCGCCATTTCGGCTGCCTCGCCCACTCCTCCGTGGCCTGGAGAGGTTCTTTGGGACAACACCTCGGTATCATCTGCGGCGATGGACGGAGAGGCTCGCAGAGGCATCTCATTCTCTACCATCTCAGGAGGCAGAGAACTCCCCTTAGATAGTGAAGGGTTGGAGAGGTCGCGGGCAGAGCTGAAATGCACACAATATGATATATTCTATTAAAAACATAGAGGACCAAATACTTGTAATAAATCTTTTGATGCTTACGATTTGGCCAGGGGCTTCGCCCTAGGAAGCCTCTTGGGAATGGGTTCAGTTTCCAAATCTGAACCATCCGAGAGGGTAATCTTCCCACTCTTGGGAGCCTCCTCCTTCGGGTCTTGTCAGGACCCCGACTCAATGCCACATCGATCTAGCATGTAACACATCATATCACTTTGCGGCCTCACGCACGGTACTCCCACGGGTGTCGCCTTACCTTTGCCCGGGACCATTTGCGCCTTTTGGCACACGTATATGATAGTGTCGCTAGCATCCATATGATAAGGAGCCCGGGCTGACATGGCTAGTCGTAAACCCAAAGTGGCACAAACTTACAGGGACAGGCATCCATGACCCAACATCGAACGTGTCGGTCATCAGCGAGTGAATCCAGGCTGTAGCACTGGGCTAGCAGGACTCCGGTGAACCGGGCTGTAGCGGGCTAATAGGACTCCGGTATTCATCGCGTGACATTTCCCCGAAGGGACAGACACAGGAACGAAGAAGGACACATGCCGGCCAGCCTGAGTGTTCCGGAGCAGTAGCAAGCTACCATGGCTCGGTGGAAACACTAGGAGACATTTCCCCGTAAGAGAGGCTACTAAAGATAAACAACTAGATGGTCAGATCCCACACATACCAAGCATTTCAATAACACACACACAATATGCTCGATATGTGCAAATACAACATGGCATCACAACATGACTCTACGACTCAAGTAATTTATCAATAGGCTCCGAGGAGCGAGATATTACAAACATGGGTCTCATGACCCAACATTCAGAGCATACAAATCAAAGCACAAGCGGAAGCTATCATGTCTGAGTACAGACATCTATAAATGAAAAAGGCTGAGAAGCCTGACTATCTACCAAATCCTGCTGAGGCACAAGATCGTAGCTGAGGTAACAAGCTAAACGTCGAAGTCCACGTGGAACTACTAGTGAGACCGAAGTCTCTCTGCAAAAACATAAATTAAGCAACGTGAGTACAAATGTACCCAGCAAGACTTACATCAGAACTAACTACATATGCATCATTATCAACAAAGGGGATGGTGGGGTTTAACTGCAGCAAGCCAGCTTTGACTCGGTGGCTATCCTGAACTACGACTGCAAGCAACTCTTTTGAGGTGGCGCACACGAGTCCACATATTCACCATATCAAGACACCACTATGGATCCGCTCCCGTCTCCCTGCGAGAACGCCAACCATAGCACTCACGCTTATCTTGCGTATTTTAGAGTATCCACTTTCACTTGTCTATGAACTGATATAAGCAACCCAGAAGTCCTTTACCGCGGACACGGCTATTCGAATAGATGATGTTAACCCTGCAGGGGTGTACTTCTTCATACATGTTTCCACCACTTAGCGTCTGCACACGACATGTGCTCGGCAGACTTCAAGCGAAAGCCGACGTGGGTGTAGACCACGACCTACCTAAACACTCAAGTCTCTAGTCCAGGTTTATCGCCTATTCGGGTTCCATCCATGAGGAAATCCGGCCGGAGTTTCGCTCACAGCCCCAAACGATGTGAACAGGGTTCCCGAGATACCAAACGGGCATCCGGTACACCGTGCCACGTACCTACCGCATCACAGCCCACCCCTACGGTCAGCGCTGTCCACGGCCTCCAGTAAGCTACAAACACCAGAAACTACTTGCAACTCCTGGACAGAGGACTAGGGTGAATAAGAAGTCGAGCGGGGTCATATTTCAGGGCCCAATGTATGGTAGTAGCTGAATCATGGATCACAAACACAGAACTCAGTTCCTGAGGACGGCTGCAATGAGACAACCCACCATGTACTCCTACATGGCCTCTCACCGCTACCTTTACCAAATCGTATTCACACACTTAGCTCACACACAGTAGGACGTGTTCATACACCTCTGATTCATTCCCGATGAATCAGACCTGACACAACTCTAAGCAATAGCAGGCATGACAACAAGCATGAATGAGTAGGCACAACAGGGCTCAAACAACTCCTACTCATACTAGTGGGTTTCATCTATTTACTGTGGAATGACAGGTCATGCAAAGGATAAAGGGGTTCAGCTACCGCAGCAAGTAGCAGATGAATCGTTGTTGTCCTAATGCAGTAAAAGAGAGCAGGAGCGAGAGAGTGGGATTTTATCGGAATGAACAAGGGGGTTTTGCTTGCCTGGCACTTCTGAAGATAACATTGAGTCTTCATCAGTGTCAACGATCACCACGTCGGAACATCGTCTACCGGGAGGGAACAGATACCGACAACAAAGAAGAAATACAATCAATGCAATGCACAATATGATGCATGCTCATGACATGGCAATATGAATGTGTTTTGAGCTAATGCAACTAGCAACAGATTAAATGAAGTTGGTTTGAATACAAGATTCAAATTCAAACTCCATATGTGATTATTTAAATGCCCTTTATATGATTTGTGCTAAACAGCATCTATAAGTTGTTCTAACATGCATGAAAATGGTACAGATGGATTCCTTGAATTTTTCTGATAATTTTTCATATATAAATTATTTAATTTGGAGTTACGGTTGAATTTCTATGAATTTTAGAAGTTTATACAATTTTCTGGAATTTCTGAATTATAATAATTCCAGTAATGATTTATGGCGTCAGCACCACGTCACTGTGACGTCAGCAGAGTCAACTGGGCTGGTCCGGGTCAAACCTGACCAGTGGGGCCCACTGGTCAGTGACTACGGCTAATCCTAAGATAACTTAAACCTAACCTAGTTTAATTAGTCGGGCCGGGCCCGCATGTCAGTGAGTCAGTGGCTTAATTAAACTTAGTTATTAACTTAACCAAAAGTTAGCAGGGGACGGGCCCACACGTCAGTGACCCAGGGGGGTCAAATCCATGGTCAACCGGGCTAATCCACCGGCGTCTAACCGCCGGCAACGACCAGACGCGGCGGTGGCTCGCCGGAATGGCTGCTCCGGCGCCCATTCGACGCGCGGAGGGGTTCTACAGGGAGCTCGAGCTCGTGCGCATCCAATGGAGCAAGCCAGAGGAGTTGGGGTTAGCTGTGGCGTCGGCAGCGGCGAGGGAGGCGGCGGCCGGAGTTCGGCCAACGGCGGGTTAGGCGATGCAGGGCGCTAGGGGAGGCGTTGGTGCGTGCTACGTGCTCCTGGTGAGGTGTGGAGCACGGTGGTGTGCCCGGCTTCGAGCCACAGTGGCTCTGGCCACGACGGCGACGAGGCACGGCGGCGGCGAGCTTCGGCCGTGGTGGAAGATGGAGCTAGGGGACGAAATCAAGTGCGCGGAGTGAGGGGAAGAGAAGAGGAGCTCACGGGGAGTCGGACGAGACGCTAAGTGGGCTCGGGGACGTCCTGTCGGCGGCGAATCGAACGGCGGCGATCGCCGGCCGTGGCGATGAAGATGGCGGTGATGGCGTGGCTACAGGGCACCCGGCGTCGCATGCGTCGTGGTAGAGCTTCATGGGGTCGGGACGGAGCTCAGGGATGCGAGGAGGGAGCGAGGGGGTGGCTGTGGCCGCGGCGAACGGCGTCGGTGGCGACGAGCTCCGCTCGGGCAGAGAGGGAGAGAGAGCAGAGGAGAGGATGAGGCGAGGGAGAGAGTGAGAGAGAGCCAGGGGCTGCGTGGCGCTCCGTGGCGTGGATTAGGACGAAGGGCGGCCTCCAGCGCGAAGCAGGAGGTGGCCGGGGCTCTCGGGCGCGCGCCACGCCTCGCCTCTGCCTACTGGCAGAGGAAGACGACGAGCAGCGAGGTAGATGGGCTGGGCTGGGCCGCTGGAGGAGCTGGGCCAGGTAAGTGGGCGCCAGGTAAGTTCTGTTCTGTTTCATATTTTTCTTCTGTTTTGTTTTTCAATTTATTTTGCCACTGTTTTGAATTTAAAAAAATAATTCAAACAATGCCAAAAGCTCCTCTGAATATTTTTATTTTGCTAGATGGACTTTTCCAAAAGCTCATAAAATATTTCAGGGATATTTGAAATTATATTCTAATTATATGAATATAATTCAAATTCAAATAGCTAATGATTTAAATTCAAAGTCCCAAAAATAAAACCTTAAAAATGTTCAATATTTTGGTTGGGACCAGAACCCTTGCCAAAATTATCAAACATTTAAGAAGAGCATTTTGGAACAATGAATGAGATTTTTAGGGTTTTTGCCCTTCTTTTATTTAGGGTTTTGAGGCTTCCAAATTTCCTCAGTTCAGGTTTCAAAAATTTAAACATGATGCACACATGGAAGCAAGCATAGATCAGGCCAGAACTAGGGATGTGACAACTCACCCCCACTAACCAAAAAATCTCGTCCCGAGATTCAAGTGTAGGGTAAGACGATGGGGAACGCAAACTAGCACAATCTTCACGATCCAGGTTGCACTTCATAGGAACGTTGATTCGATCACCATCTTCGTCTTGACGTCTAGCTCTGAGAACTCCAACTAGCATGACAGCAAGAGGAAAGGAAAGACCCTAAAAGAATCGTTCTTCTCGAAGGTCGAACAACTCAGGATTAACTCTCGGGATGAGACATAGCAACATCTCTTGAGCTGAGAGACGAAGCACACCTCTAGCGGAAAGGAGTGGAACAAATGACGGAGGGATCACTAGGTAGACAACAATTCCACACTTTAAAAGGTGGTAAACGATTGTCAACGTAGCGAGGAGTTGAGTTGACATGACACTACAACGAGGCACCTTAGGGATGGTGACTCATAGAAATATCCCCTTAAGTGGCAAAAAGAATTACCTTTGATATAGAGATCATTGAGACTCTCTATATCAGCCTAAGGCAAATCACAGCAATCGATTGGCGGGGGTCGGTAGAATGGCATACTCGGACTTGGATGATGTGGATTACCTTGTTGAAGACAACGTAGTGGATTAATTTGCTTATCACCGGAAATGGAAGAGACCCATGGTGGAATGGCACATTGGCGGTGCAAGCTGGGAACAAAATGCAAATGCTGGGAATGATTCTGGTAACTAGGGAAGAACCCAACAATAGAGAGTGAATTCACTGTTTGAAAAGGTCATAGCATTGCCGAGGAAACTGAGAGGAATCCCAGTTAGAGCCGATGATAACACGTAGCGCTTGTGCGTGCTCTCAAGAACTTGAGCATTTCCACAATCATCAAGGTTTTACCAACATCCGTGTCAAGGGTGCTGACAACACAACATACTACCATGATGAATAGCGATGGACGATGCAGATGCAAAGGAGGATAACACTTTCTCAGATTTCACCTTAGCGAGGCCAAGGGAACGAAATCTGGATGATCGACCGAGAGACATTTAGCACTCCGCTTCTAATGTTCTCCTTGATGTGCAAGTGTATCCCATTCATAGATATGGTTTGATAACTAGAACATCAAGTAAAAGGTCGGACTTCGGGAGCAATAGAATCCATAAGGAACAGTTACGGAGGTAAATCCTACGAAATCCTTATGGGGAGGTGGCCAACTTCTTCAATCAAGATACTACAATAATAGGTCTTTCGGCTGGGTGGTGCTGGCCACGACATCCACTTTACCAGTTATCGAGGAACCAATATTATAGTTCTTGGGGAAATGTTCCAACCATCATATCTGCCTGAGATTCAGATCTGGTTGGTGTCAGGATATTCCAGACTCATCGAGTCTAGGAAGAAAAAGAAAGTTTGCAACACAATTCGACGAGATGACGTTGCGAGATTCTCGGGAATGAACTACGATAGCAAGCTCCAATCATGAGCTGGTTCTGCTACTAACATGTGATCACGTTGTCCCAGACAAGCATGGCCACGTAGTAGTCTTATAATAAAACACTACCGAGTTCTGGTTGGGAACCATCAGCGAGGATATCGAAGTTCTTTCATAAGTCCGGATTAGCTCTTATGAAGATACTCCTTCTCCTTGAACAAATCAGTCAGTGGCTTGGTGTGCTAGGATACACATATGGAATGAAGGTTGCAAGTCTCCAGACCACAGAATACTTTGCACGTGTGCATGACTGACTTGCGATGATTCCAGAGGAAGCAACATTGACTTTCTTGAGTCCACGGCGGCAACTTTCACCAAATGCACGTGTATAAGAGGAAGTCACTCCTTTCATCAAACAATTACTTCATGAACTAGCATGAAGAAAATGCTGTCAAAAGTTTCCAACACTAACTTAATGTTCAGCAAAATTATGGAGAAGACAAGGATGTTGTCGATGGGCTCAACAATAATTCATCCAGATTCCCATGAAGATGGAATTCCCTAATTATGTGAACAGGTGATAGCATTGGTCAGACCCAAAGAATATAATGGTGTATGCTCGAGGAAAATCCACGAGTAAGACAACATTACGAACATCGTTGGTTCTGATTTGATTTGACGACAACCCATACTCAAACCAAAGTTTTTATAAGGCAATAGGTCCAATAACTGATCACAGGGACCAATCGCTGAAGATATCATCTTTCTTCAACTCACACAAACACAAGATATCCCTGTTGGAAAATGAACTAAGTTAGGCAAGCTTTTATCTTCCAACTCTCCAAGTTGTTGTCTAGCTTAACCAACTAGCTCAGGGATATCCAACACAGATTCTTGGAGAAAGAGTGGTTCACAAGAAACCAACTTGGTTACGAGCTCAACATAACAGTCAGGAAACAACCCGGTAACACTTCCAAGAAGATATTTGGAAAGCCACAAACCACTGGTATGTTACTAAGCTCGAGAAAATCTTGCTTTTCAGGGCAAGACGATATGATCAATAGAGCAAGGATTTGAAATAATCCTAACTCATCGATCGAGGAGTGAACCAGGAGAATGGACTAGGTAGCACGATGAATCTTAGAATGATGATTCAATAACCAACATGCTAAGAATGAAATTATTGTCCTATAACTACCAAGCAACGAGGTTGCTGGGAGTATTGATTTCACACATCACAATTCAGTTGTCGGTATTCCGGTTGCATCAACACGAGGACCGAGGAATGACTAATGATGGTGAGAAGTATCACTACGTCAAAATTCATGAGAGTTGGTGCAGTTCTCATGACAATTCTGACATAAATGGGGTAATACTCCAAGGTAGAACAGAACCAAAAGCTGGATTGGCATTTGATCTGCGGAATACAACTACTTTGACCCGATCCTAGATATGGATGAGGTACTGGAGTTTGTTTCTCCAAGTCATTCAGGACAGAATGGCTTGACGGACCACAAGGGTAATAGGCATCGATAAACGAATGCATGCATACCCTTGACTATCAATTGATAGACGAGGGTCAGAAGACAACTAAAGAGGGACAACTCAAGGAACATACGATTTTCTGAGTTGTGGATGCATGGTTTAGCATGTCGAACGAAGTTCAACATATTTCTTCCAGATAACCCATGCAGAAAGGTAGAACTGGCAAAGCCACAATATATAATGGAGAACTCATCAAGAGCACTCTGGTTGTGATTGTTCAGTTCAATGAGGAACTTCTGCCATAAGTAGTTCATGGTATTTGGAAGAAGGATGTACCATGAACCTCGAGGACTATCGCAAGGTTACTAATATCCTAAAGGCACTAGCAATTACTATCAACATGAAATAGGTAGAGTGAATCTCGGGTTCAAGAACCCAGGAACAGAATACCTATTACTAAGTAGCATCACGGGATGCTTTCGAGAATGATGGCCAGAATCATCACACTGGGACACAAATCATGGCTAAATTACTAGATGATCCCCTAAGACACCTAGGGTCATAATACCAGCTCCAACATATATGTCAAGGCAATAAAGTACCTCAACTCACCGATTAGTGTGGTTAATCTGGCACAAAGGAACATCGAAACGGGAGGAAGGAATTTGCAAATTGCTTCAGACTATTTGGAAACCTGGAATGACTCGGACAGCATAACGGCTGTAAATGCTCAGAAAAGATTTGAGACATTCACAAAAATGGTGGCATAACCACTCAACATCACAATAGCAAGGTTCCGAGATCAACAGATAACATACAGAAGTAGTAGGAACTGAACTCAAGCTTAGATCCAACAATCTTATAAGTCTACGGGTTAGTAACACGTGATCCTGATAGAAAGAAGAGAAAGCCTAGTTCCTTAACCCCCGTAGAAGAGATAAGATGACTCAGATCAGAAGGGCATAAAGTATAAGGAGTAAAAAGAGCCTTACGTTCCATCCCACAATCAATTCCCTTATATAACTAAAGAATTTCTAGACTCAACTTCGACCAGTTTGTCTTGGTAATCCTACAGGCAGTCAAGCTCTGATACCAACGCTGTCAGGACCCCGACTCAATGCCACATCGATCTAGCATGTAACACATCATATCACTTTGCGGCCTCACGCACGGTACTCCCACGGGTGTCGCCTTACCTTTGCCCGGGACCGTTTGCGCCTTTTGGCACACGTATATGATAGTGTCGCTAGCATCCATATGACAAGGAGCCCGGGCTGACATGGCTAGTCGTAAACCCAAAGTGGCACAAACTTACAGGGACAGGCATCCATGACCCAACATCGAACGTGTCGGTCATCAGCGAGTGAATCCAGGCTGTAGCACTGGGCTAGCAGGACTCCGGTGAACCGTGCTGTAGCGGGCTAACAGGACTCCGGTATTCATCGCGTGACATTTCCCCGAAGGGACAGACACAGGAACGAAGAAGGACACATGCCGGCCAGCCTGAGTGTTCCGGAGCAGTAGCAAGCTACCATGGCTCGGTGGAAACACTAGGAGACATTTCCCCGTAAGAGAGGCTACTAAAGATAAACAACTAGATGGTCAGATCCCACACATACCAAGCATTTCAATA
Organism: Triticum aestivum; assembly: GCF_018294505.1. NCBI lineage: Eukaryota > Viridiplantae > Streptophyta > Magnoliopsida > Poales > Poaceae > Triticum > Triticum aestivum. The sequence continues at coordinate 264,510,402 of NC_057797.1, read as the reverse complement.
ACACACACACAATATGCTCGATATGTGCAAATACAACATGGCATCACAACATGACTCTACGACTCAAGTAATTTATCAATAGGCTCCGAGGAGCGAGATATTACAAACATGGGTCTCATGACCCAACATTCAGAGCATACAAATCAAAGCACAAGCGGAAGCTATCATGTCTGAGTACAGACATCTATAAATGAAAAAGGCTGAGAAGCCTGACTATCTACCAAATCCTGCTGAGGCACAAGATCGTAGCTGAGGTAACAAGCTAAACGTCGAAGTCCACGTGGAACTACTAGTGAGACCAAAGTCTCTCTGCAAAAACATAAATTAAGCAACGTGAGTACAAATGTACCCAGCAAGACTTACATCAGAACTAAATACATATGCATCATTATCAACAAAGGGGATGGTGGGGTTTAACTGCAGCAAGCCAGCTTTGACTCGGTGGCTATCCTGAACTACGACTGCAAGCAACTCTTTTGAGGTGGCGCACACGAGTCCACATATTCACCATATCAAGACACCACTATGGATCCGCTCCCATCTCCCTGCGAGAACGCCAACCATAGCACTCATGCTTATCTTGCGTATTTTAGAGTATCCACTTTCACTTGTCTATGAACTGATATAAGCAACCCAGGAGTCCTTTACCGCGGACACGGCTATTCAAATAGATGATGTTAACCCTGCAGGGGTGTACTTCTTCATACATGTTTCCACCACTTAGCGTCTGCACACGACATGTGCTCGGCAGACTTCAAGCAAAAGCCGACGTGGGTGTAGACCATGACCTACCTAAACACTCAAGTCTCTAGTCCAGGTTTATCGCCTATTCGGGTTCCATCCATGAGGAAATCCGGCCGGAGTTTCGCTCACAGCCCCAAACGATGTGAACAGGGTTCCCGAGATACCAAACGGGCATCCGGTACACCGTGCCACGTACCTACCGCATCACAGCCCACCCCTACGGTCAGCGCTGTCCACGGCCTCCAGTAAGCTACAAACACCAGAAACTACTTGCAACTCCTGGACAGAGGACTAGGGTGAATAAGAAGTCAAGCGGGGTCATATTTCAGGGCCCAATGTATGGTAGTAGCTGAATCATGGATCACAAACACAGAACTCAGTTCCTGAGGATGGCTGCAATGAGACAACCCACCATGTACTCCTACATGGCCTCTCACCGCTACCTTTACCAAATCGTATTCACACACTATGCTCACACACAGTAGGACGTGTTCATACACCTCTGATTCATTCCCGATGAATCAGACCTGACACAACTCTAAGCAATAGCAGGCATGACAACAAGCATGAATGAGTAGGCACAACAGGGCTCAAACAACTCCTACTCATACTAGTGGGTTTCATCTATTTACTGTGGAATGACAGGTCATGCAAAGGATAAAGGGGTTCAGCTATCGCAGCAAGTAGCAGATGAATCGTTGTTGTCCTAATGCAGTAAAAGAGAGCAGGAGCGAGAGAGTGGGATTTTATCGGAATGAACAAGGGGGTTTTGCTTGCCTGGCACTTCTGAAGATAACATTGAGTCTTCATCAGTGTCAACGATCACCACGTCGGAACATCGTCTACCGGGAGGGAACAGATACCGACAACAAAGAAGAAATACAATCAATGCAATGCACAACATGATGCATGCTCATGACATGGCAATATGAATGTGTTTTGAGCTAATGCAACTAGCAACAGATTAAATGAAGTTGGTTTGAATACAAGATTCAAATTCAAACTCCATATGTGATTATTTAAATGCCCTTTATATGATTTGTGCTAAACAGCATCTATAAGTTGTTCTAACATGCATGAAAATGGTACAGATGGATTCCTTGAATTTTTCTGATAATTTTTCATATATAAATTATTTAATTTGGAGTTACGGTTGAATTTCTATGAATTTTAGAAGTTTATACAATTTTCTGGAATTTCTGAATTATAATAATTCCAGTAATGATTTATGGCGTCAGCACCACGTCACTGTGACGTCAGCAGAGTCAACTGGGCTGGTCCGGGTCAAACCTGACCAGTGGGGCCCACTGGTCAGTGACTACGGCTAATCCTAAGATAACTTAAACCTAACCTAGTTTAATTAGTCGGGCCGGGCCCGCATGTCAGTGAGTCAGTGGCTTAATTAAACTTAGTTATTAACTTAACCAAAAGTTAGCAGGGGACGGGCCCACACGTCAGTGACCCAGGGGGGTCAAATCCATGGTCAACCGGGCTAATCCACCGGCGTCTAACCGCCGGCAACGACCAGACGCGGCGGTGGCTCACCGGAATGGCTGCTCCGGCGCCCATTTGACGTGCGGAGGGGTTCTACAGGGAGCTCGAGCTCGTGCGCATCCAATGGAGCAAGCCAGAGGAGTTGGGGTTAGCTGTGGCGTCGGCAGCGGCGAGGGAGGCGGCGGCCGGAGTTCGGCCAACGGCGGGTTAGGCGATGCAGGGCGCTAGGGGAGGCGTTGGTGCATGCTACGTGCTCCTGGTGAGGTGTGGAGCACGGTGGTGTGCCCGGCTTCGAGCCACAGTGGCTCTGGCCACGACGGCGACGAGTCACGGTGGCGGCGAGCTTCGGCCGTGGTGGAAGATGGAGCTAGGGGACGAAATCAAGTGCGCGGAGTGAGGGGAAGAGAAGAGGAGCTCACGGGGAGTCGGATGAGACGCTAAGTGGGCTCGGGGACGTCCTGTCGGCGGTGAATCGAACGGCGGTGATCGCCGGCCGTGGCGATGAAGATGGCGGTGATGGCGTGGCTACAGGGCACCCGGCGTCGCATGCGTCGTGGTAGAGCTTCATGGGGTCGGGACGGAGCTCAGGGATGCGAGGAGGGAGCGAGGGGGTGGCTGTGGCCGCGACGAACAGCGTCGGTGGCGACGAGCTCCGCTCGGGCAGAGAGGGAGAGAGAGCAGAGGAGAGGATGAGGCGAGGGAGAGAGTGAGAGAGAGCCAGGGGCTGCGTGGCGCTCCGTGGCGTGGATTAGGATGAAGGGCGGCCTCCAGCGCGAAGCAGGAGGTGGCCGGGGCTCTCGGGCGCGCGCCACGCCTCGCCTCTGCCTACTGGCAGAGGAAGACGACGAGCAGCGAGGTAGATGGGCTGGGCTGGGCCGCTGGAGGAGCTGGGCCAGGTAAGTGGGCGCCAGGGAAGTTCTATTCTGTTTCATATTTTTCTTCTGTTTTGTTTTTCAATTTATTTTGCCACTGTTTTGAATTTAAAAAAATAATTCAAACAATGCCAAAAGCTCCTCTGAATATTTTTATTTTGCTAGATGGACTTTTCCAAAAGCTCATAAAATATTTCAGGGATATTTGAAATTATATTCTAATTATATGAATATAATTCAAATTCAAATGATTTAAATTCAAAGTCCCAAAAATAAAACCTTAAAAATGTTCAATATTTTGGTTGGGACCAGAACCCTTGCCAAAATTATCAAACATTTAAGAAGAGCATTTTGGAACAATGAATGAGATTTTTAGGGTTTTTGCCCTTCTTTTATTTAGGGTTTTGAGGCTTCCAAATTTCCTCAGTTCAGGTTTCAAAAATTTAAACATGATGCACACATGGAAGCAAGCATAGATCAGGCCAGAACTAGGGATGTGACAGGTCTGTGGAGGCTGCCCTCTTTTTCTTCCTCCCCTTAAGAGGGGAGTCGCTTTCCGCCTCCTCCTCCTCCTCCTCCTCGTCCTCGTCTTCCTCGTGGGAAGAGGGGATTTCGGTCTCTTCGGACACTGTGTCTGAAGGACCCTTGTGGAAGATGTCGCCCTTTGCCTCCTTACCCTTCTTTTTCTTGGCCATCTTCTCCGGTGCCTGGTAGGGCACCGGGACCAGCATCTTCATCAGCTGGGGTTCGCTCGGGTCTTCAGGCAGCGGAGCAGGACACTTGATCCGCTTTGCCTTTGCTGTCTAGCCCTATACAAGGGACGAAAAACTCATCATGCCTAAAAACTTATTGATCAAATGTATATTCGGGAATAGCACACTTATCGGTGTGGCCAAATTCTCGCTGTCGAGACCGATGTCTTCGGTCTCCTTCAACCACGCTTTTTGGGCCTTGAATAGCAGCTTCCAGATGTCTTCGTGTGTTCTGTCGAAGAAGTGCTTCAAGGTCCAAGGACCTTCCGGATTGAACTCCCATGTGCGAGAGGGTCGGAGTTGACATGGAATAATCTGGCGGAAGAGCATCACCTGAATCATGTTAGTGAGACTGGTGTTCTTGCTTATCATATTTGTGATGCGCTCTTGCAGCATCAACACTTCAGTTGTCGATCCCCAGTCAAGACCCTTAGCGGTCCATGAAGTGAGCCACATAGGGGGCTCTGATATGAATTCAGGAGTGGCCACCCACTTGGCCTCGCGGGGTTCGGTGATGTAGAACCACTCCGGCTGCCACACCTTGATAGTCTCTACAAAGGCCCCCTTAGGCCAAATGGTGTTGAGGAGCTTTCTCACTATGGCGCCATCGTAGTCCGCATGCTGCCTATCGACCACCTTTGTCTTCACATTGAAGATCTTGAGCCATAGGCCGAAGTGTGGGGGGATGCGGATTAGCGCCTCACACACGACTATGAACGCCGAGATGTGGAGGAAAGAATTTGGGGCTATATCATGGAAATCTAGCCCATAGTAGAACATGAGGCCGTGGACAAAGGGGTGAAGGGGAAACCCTAGCCCGCGGAGGAAGTGAGGGATAAACTCAAGCCTTTCGCCGTGCTCCGGGGTAGGGATAACTTTCTCCTTGGCAGGGAGGCTGTGTGCGATGTACGCAAATAGGTATCTCTCCTCCCGAAGCTCCTTGACGTCATTCTCCATGATGGAGGAGGCCTCCCACTTGCCCTTCAAACCGGGTCCGGACATAGCTGGAGAGGTTGGTGGCGGTAGAAAAGATTGAATCTTGGGCGCTGGAGCTTGAGGATGGGAAAATAGGATAAGGAAGCAGGCGCAGGGAGAAAACGAGTATCTTTATCCACTTATATAGGCAATGAATATCAAGTGGCCCCCTCAAGCCTTAAAACTCACCTGTTCCCAAGGGGTCGTGCGAATAGAATGGTTGGATTAGCCAAACCCATATTGATGAGGATCCCGTGATAAGCGGACATGGTCTCTGTTTTGACAGGACGTGTCAATAGAGGTTGTGCCTTCCAGACTGATGGGCTGTGAAGATACAAGGCAGAAGACCTTCCCCTGTGTCTGCATAGGACTCTTCTATGTGTGGATGGCAAGATTGGTGTCTGGATATGTAATTTCCTTCCTGTGCAAGCTGACTCTGTACAACCCTAGGTCCCTCCGGTGTGTATATAAACCGAGGGGGTTTAGTCCTTAGAGGCTATCAGAATTCACGTAGGCTAGACATCTAGAGTTTAGCCATTACGATCTCGAGGTAGATCAAATCTTGTAACCCCTATACTCATCAAATACAATCAAGCATGATGTAGGGTTTTACCTCCATTAAGAGGGCCCGAACTTGGGTAAACATCATGTTCCCCATGTCCCTTATTACCTTCGATCCTTAGATGCATAGTTCGGGACCCCCTACCCGAGACCGGCCGGTTTTGACACCGACAGTGATCGAAATTGCTACAGTTGTGGAAGACCCAAACACTATTCAAATGAGTGTACGGTTCCCCACAAGAAAAGAGAAGACTCACCAAAATGGAGGAGTAGAAGAGATAAATCATCTCCTAGAGGGAGAATGAGTAGAGATGATCATTATGAATGAAGACGCTCTCGAAGAAGCAAGGATTCGAAAAGAAAAGACAAGTCATCAAAGAGCTACACAAGACGAATACATCAAGCTCATGTTGGCAAATGGGTTTCCGGCTCTGACTCCGACAACTACTTCGACAGAAGCTATCACTCCGACTCCGAATATACTCAAGATGAAGGTGTTGCCGACCTTGCACTAGTGTCATCCAACTCCTATGACATATTTGATTCACCAAATGAAGGAGTCGGAAGATTCTTCATGGCTAAAGGCCCCAATGTATCACACCCTGAGTATCTTGATTTCAATAGTGATGAAGATGATTTGCTAGGTGATGATGATTTGGTTATTGATAAAACTAGTGATGTGAGTTATAATGAACTTGCTAATAAGCATGCTAATCAAGATGAAATGAATGACAATGATAAGAAGGATATTAAGCGTCTAACTAAAGAACTAAACACTCTTAAGTTAGCTCATGAAACAACTCAAGAGGATCATAGAGAGCTCCTAAGAACTCATGAGAAGCTACGCTTCGAGAAGCTAAATTTAGAGCAAAACCATGAGTTCCTAAAAGCAATCAATGATGATCTTCGAAATAAGAGTTCTTCTTACGTTGCCAAATGTCTCCTCTTGTCTATTTACATGCCACAAGTTAAACCTAGAAACAATAGCAAGAAAGATTCTTCTTCTAGAAGTAAAAATAACCATGCTAAATCCCATATTGTTGCTTCTAGTAATTCTCTTGATTCCACTAATGATTCTCTTAGCCAAGTTACACTTGAGCAAGAAAATATCTTATTGAAGGGAATTATAGAGAAAGTGTTTACAAGAGTCTTGCCGGGAGTAAGCAATTTGAGGAAATTTTACGCAAGAAAGGAAGACACCGGAAGAATCAAGGTGTTGGTTTTGAACGAAAGTTCAATGCCAATGGAGTTGAATGGGAAGAAGATCAATACCCCAAGTCGAAGTTTGTTCCTCAACAAGAGAAGTCTGACCCCACTTCTTTTGAGGGAACACAAGCTCAAGATGATCTTCCACCACAAGACCACAAGCTAAAAGGCAAAGACAAGCTTCAAGAAGAGATTGAGTCATTTGAAGAAGCTCCTAAAGCCATTGTCAAGTGGGTTCCCAAGACTACGTCAAGCTCCACTTCATCAAGTTCAACTACAACTCCAAGGATTCCCATCAAGTTGATGTGGGTCCCAAAGAAGAAGAACTAGAGTGTTCTTGAGGGTGACTCCGCCGACACACTTTACTCATATTCATTTTGGTGAGGACTTGTGCAATCAACTTTCATATCTTGCACTAAGTTCATGGAGTCACAAACCCTTTTGTTAGTTAGACAAGGTACAAGGCAACCTAATGCTTTCATGGACATCATCATATGTGCAATTCACTCTATGTCTATGTATATTCTTGTATGTTCCTTGTGGGACTAACCCATGTAGGTATGGAAAGTGCAAAACTCCAAAGGATTGTTGTGAACCTTTGATGATCTACATCAACTTTGAGCATCCACATCTTCACTATCTACATGAACTCATCATCGAAAAAACCCAAGGTTAGTTCATTCCTCTTTGGGGGATATCACATCTAGAGGAAGCTTTGGTCTAAAAATTGAGCTAAAGCAACTCTAATGGTGTGAACACAATAATGCTTTATGTAAAAGTGGCAACCCCACTTGTGCGTAAACGATGAGTATGACCTATGATAAAATGTTCCCATTTGAATCCTAAGTCAATATAATCATATATAGATGACCTAGTATAGCGCCCCGAGACCGATGTGCCAGGTGTCCTCCAGTTATTCGTTGTGTTGCCTTGTCTTTGCTTGCGTGTCATGCATTGAATATCATGTCATCATGTGCATTTCATTTACATACGTGTTCATCTCATGCATCCGAGCATTTTCCCCGTTGTCCGTTTTGCATTCCGGCGCTCCTATCTCCTCCGGTGGTCTTCTCTACCTTCCTTTCATGTGTGGAGGTTAAACATTTCCGGATTCGACTGAGACTTGCCAAGCGGCCTTGGGTTACTACCGGTAGACCGCCTGTCAAGTTTTGTACCATTTGGACTTCGTTCGATACTCCAACGGTTAACCGAGGGACCGAAAAGGCCTCGTGTGTGTTGCAGCCCAAAGCCCTTCCAATTTGGCAAAAAACCAACCTAAACCCTCCTCCATCATCTCAGTCGTTCGATCACGATCGCATGGCCGAAAACCATACCTCATTTGGACTCTCCTAGCTCCCTCTACCTATAAATATGTGCTCCCCTCCCGAAATTTGCGGATGAACCCTAAAAACTCCTCCCCTCGCGCCGCCGGACGCGTCCTCGCCGCGCCGGACATGTCCGCCATCTGCTGCCACCTCGCTCCATCCAATCCAAGCTCGCCACGTCACTCCGCCGCCACCGCCAGCCTATCGCGTGCCGCCACCTCACCATCTTCTCTCTTCCCGCGTGCCGCGGCCCTGCGGGCCCGAGGCCGGCCCGCCCGGCCCATCTGGTCGCCGCCTCCCGCGCCTGGACACCCTGCGCCACCCCGAGGCGCGTGCCGCTGCGCT